>NW_009597621.1:0-25417 GCF_000690535.1 Cariama cristata | reverse complement strand
AGGAGGTAGGGAAGTTCCCCCGGGAAGCTGATGCCATGTTAATGCTTTAAAGCAGCGCGTGGTAGACAAGCCATACAACCGTCAGTCTGATACCGAGCAAGACAGTGTTATAATTGACTCAGCACGTGGCTGATTAATAATTAAAAGCAAGCAATGGATTCAGCATCGAGCAGCACAGGTTCACAGGACCGGATCTCGTCAGGCTACACTGCCTGGGCCTCTTTGGGGTCAAACCACTGGTTTGTTCAATTCTACTAATGTCAGTGAAACCCGACTTGCTGAGCACGTTTAGAAGGAAGCAATCAATATGCATTTTTCTGCCTAAATGCAAGTTATGCGTTGAACAAAGGCAGTAAGGCCACATTTAAAGGCTGGGTGCTCTCCTTGGAGACAGGGGCCGAGGAGAACGCAAGCATCTCGGTCGGCAGCATCCGGCCAGGGGAACCAAGTGTGCTGCTCGGTTTGATGTCGGCAAGCCTACAGAACAGAGAAGTTGTATTACCTCAGTATTTAGCACTGCTACATTTGTTGCTGTGTTTATTTTGACATTCACTATTTGAGAAAAATATCAATTAACTGGGAGAAGATCCAGAGAAGAACTGTAACAATTAGAGAACACAGCTTATAAAAAAAAAAGAATCGAGGTGTCCAATGTACGTAGATTTAACAGCAAAAACTGAAAGACGACTGTATTCTTTAAGTAACAATTGCTGGGGAACAGAATTTAGTAAGAGCTCTTCAGCTTCATATAGACATGTATGACAAGATCTAATAGCTTTCACACAGTTCTGTGGTTGTAAATATCAAAGCATCATAGCTGACACTTCCCACATTGTTCATCTCTGATGTGCTTCATACTTCTAAGTCTCATAACAACTTAATTCAAACAGTATCATTTGAATTTTGGGACCACGAAGACTGAAACAATCGTGATAGTCAGTAATCAAGAAGCTATTTCAGTGCTGTGCATCTGCTTCTATTGCATTGAATAATTCTGTACACCCTTTTGACAGGCAGCATATTAGTACTCTTTGCTCCAATTTTGTGATATCGATGACAGAAATCAAGTACAGCTATTTAGTAATACTAGTATATTCCAATCAAAGTAATCTGGATAATATGTAAATCCTTCACCATGCTGATGGCTTCCATCTTCAAGCAACAGGCTTTGAGGACGTACTTTACTGCCTGGCATAAAGCAGCTGCTTCCCACAGGGGAATTCCAGTGAAGAGCTCTGTGCCTTTATCTTGGAGTCTTCCTTTGCCAAAGGTACTGTGTTTTCTTAGGCCAACCGATGCCTTTGGAAAAAAAAAAAAAGATACCCTCCTTCCACATCTTTGGTGGTGTTGCTGTCTCATCTGGGCCGCTGAGCCCATTCATCTCCCACAGAGGGTACCCCTCAAACCACCTGTTCCAGTTCAAAACGATGCTGAAGCTACACAGGCAGCAGTACGTGTATGAGACGATGCCTTTGGGCAGTAAAGCCCTCTTGCTCTCCTTTTCTGACTCATTCACTGCTCCTGAGTACAAACCTGAGAGCATGCTCCGCTTGCTTTGACTACATGTCAGGAAAGGTGTTGAAAACAAGAAAATACTTTTCACTATCTTTCTGACCCCAGCAGCATGTTTGATAGGTAATTCAGCCATTCTCAGAATCTACATGCATGTTGTTGATTTTACATATTTAGTATTTCTAAAATGATAATGAGAATAATGTAACTTACTGGTTATTCTTTCTATTTCTAGTCTTGTTTCTTCTGTTTAGCACTGTAATCAACAAATAGTTGTAAGTTCATCCAAGGTACTTAAGAAACAGGACAGTCCCAATGCAAATAAAACTATTCTAACATTTTCACCTTGCTACCTAGAATTGCAACTTCTGCATTTCATAAGCATCCAAGTGAAAAAGAATTTAACTTCAGAATTTATTGAACGTTCATTTTGGTTGGTGTAAAATGTAAGAGTAGGTTTAGAGCATAGTGTTTACATTTCTGGGTATAGCAACGACAATTCCTCCATATGGTTTTTACTTTGACCTGTACACCCCATCCCACCCCCAAAAAGAAGAGAGCATAAGTAGCAATAGGTTCTTTAGTTAGAGCCACAGAAAAACTGTAGGGGTTAGTTCCATGCTTTGTGTATTAACTCTGCAGTTCTCTGAAATTCTGTTTTTAAAGAACTTTGTGGTTTTTCCTTGCAAACACTTCCCTCCTCCCCCCTTTTAATTTGTTCACATAGTCTTGGTGTATGACTTAAGTTGGTTAAAAGTTGTTGTGCCTCCTTTAGCTACCAGAGGTTCTCTGCAGAATAACATACACTAGATTACAGCAAGAGAACAGGCCAGTTTTTATGCGTATTTCAAAACAGCATAACCAAAAATGTACGTGTGCCATTTTTCCTTTTTACAGACTTCAATAATTAGTGAGTGATTAAGTAACTTATACCATATGCTCCAGAAATAGCAACTTGAAACATTATGAAGAGAGTGAAAACAATCTACTGTGATCAAGAAAAGATGCAACTGCTTACTGACAGCATAATTCATACACCGACAGAGTAGAGAGTATTTTCATGGAGTTCCAAAGCAGAAAATTACCCACGATTTCCCTTCACATCAGAGTTAAGTCTTCCACACAAATTCATGTCAGGTTTTGCTGTGCTCTCCCTGGAAGTGTCATGTTAGGCCTTCTTGGGTATCGCCCATGGTTATCCATACTGTAGTAAACCCAGATGCTCAGTAAATACCTTTTCAATGAGTTAAGTGAGAACTTATTTGTTCCATAGCGCACACAGGTGAGGAACACTATCAGGATTCATGTGGTTTAACCTGCATCTGTACTGTAAACTCTGCAGATAATACGCTCGAATTAAAGTGAATTAATGAATCATGGATTATTCGTAGCCACACCTCACAAAGGTGCCTTCTAAAGTGATTAAAACAAAAAAATGCTGCAGAAAAGGTGAACACTGGTGCTCAGCTATGATACAAGTTATTCAGGAAGGATTTTAACATGAGGTACCAATCAAGTCAAGTATGAACATAGCAGACTATGTCTCCCTGGCTTCAAGAACAGAAAAATTTAAGGTAGAGAAAGAAAGATACAGTAATGAGACCATGTACTCTGTTTTATCTGTACCTTTAATCAAAACCTTAAGATGATATATGCAAGTTATATAAATAACAATCAGAATAAGTATATTTTAACTTGAGTATCTCCTACATTCTATTTGGAAAGCAAGAAGGGAAGCCCTGGGAAACTAACTACACTCTTTAGCCTTTCCTCACAAAGTGAAGGAGATGCTGTAAAATGAGGTGAAATTACACAGGGCAGCCTCAGGAGCCTAAAATGGGTTTTCTTATTCTCTCAAATCCTTTTCTAGGCTCTGTTCTTGCCTCTGTCCACCTGCCAGCTCCGACATTCATCAGGCTCTTGGGATAACTCATTAACCCACACAAAAATTAACTTTTCTCCCCCAGGGCTAGTGAGTTAAGTTTTCACAGAAAGGCCTAACAAGTATTACCACCAAAGCAAAATAGGTGTTGAAAGCAAACAGGCAGGAGATTGAAAGGAGCTCAAGCTATATGGGACAAAAATAATTTATGGCAATATAAAACATGTTACAGGCTCTAGCTTCTCAGAAAAAAAAACTTCCAGGCATTTCAAGATTGCAGAAAATCTTGGATTACTTTTGTGAAGGCATATGATGAGCCAAAATTTAATGTTTCAAAAGCAGACACAGACTATTTTGGTTGTCCAGGATCAAAACTGAATCTGATGGTACTGGGTGTGCTCTAGTATCAGTAGCAGAATAGATATACAGCTGAGAAAAGAATTACAATGAAAGTACTGAGCAAATAATACAAAGAACATAGTAAATATCAAACCTGAAACGTAAAATGGTAAGATTAAGACAGAACAAAGAAGAGCAACAGACGCCTATATAGCTCTTGCACATGAATAAAAGCCTGGCTCAGTTCAGTGCTAAAGACATATTAGAGTTCAAACCAGTTTTAAAGAAGGTAAAAAAACCCCACAAACAAAAAACCCCATACAAATCCTATGTTTTTATACCATGTTAGCATTTTAACAATAACTGGGGAAAGAAGCCACTAATATCAGAAATTTCCATAGCACATGGAGACATTTAGACATTTAATAGTTAGCAAAAATCAACCACCATAAAGTTGAAAGCATAAAGAATTATCAACAGCTAGCTTCGCACTGCCAGTAGCATTTGCAGGCTGTTTGTTATCAACAACTGGCCGATCCATACAAAGCTGCTCTTGGTGGGTACCTGAGCAGCCTGAGCTCAAAGGCAGAGGAGGAAGACAAGCCATCTCCTCAAGAAGGTCCCAAAATGATGCCATTTTCACTATAATTGACGGGGATAACATCAGCCTTTGAAGAAGCAGAGACAGATGTCCCATCCAATGGGTGGCCACTCAAAGACAGGTGAAAGCATTCATTTACACCCAAGCATGCACACCATCAGAAAAGAGACTGAGGTAGGGGGAATTGCTGGAGTCAGATTGAATATTTGCATGTCTCTTTATAGGCACTGCAAGAGCTAAATCCCCAAGAAACACATGGGTTACCTGATCAAAGTAGAACTTGTTGGCAGTGGTAGGAAGATAATACGGGGAACAGTTCTGGCTCAAAGGGACTGACATCAAAACCAGCATCCCCTTTGCTGCCCAACAGGCATTTCCACTTGCAACTCAGACTTCCATTCCACAGCAACGCATCTCTTGTGAAGATCAGGAAAAAACCCTACTCCCTGTGTTGTGGGAGGCATAGCAACAGAAAGCGGCACTTACACAACTAAACTAATTCTGCAGCCACAAGAACTCTCATGCTGCTTTGAGGAAGTGATTTTTCCTAACATGGCTTAACACCAGGAGCTTGTACAAGAGCCAATATTGGAGAAAATTGATGAGTATGCACAGACTTATGGCACCAAATATAAGATCTGCCTTGACTATGGAGCATCATCACTGCTGACACTTAATACTTGAAGATGCTCTACCTGCTTAACAGATGAAGTGGAAAGATCCCAGCCTCTTCCAACTCCTGAATACATCAAGAAAAACCCTCAGAGGCCTCAGTTCATCCTAACCAAAGTGGAGAGCAATGGTACTTTGCTTTTGGGCCTTTTAAGATGCACCTTCAGGATGCGCTTTGAATACTGGTATCAAGAGCCTTGAAGGCAGAAGAGTAAGACAGAGCTGTATGGTTTCTTGTTGGTCCAGCTTTCTTTTCCCAGGGTACTTGTCCCTTCTTACCCATTTGTGATTTAACGGGTCTGCAGCTGGGAAACTTCCAATATACTTACTCCTAAAGTAATGGAGGCATGTTCTACAAGATATGGTATTAGAATAAATACTGGGGTAATTTGCCAGAATGAACCAAAGAAGTGATGACATAGCAGAAGTCTCAGACAGTAGAGAAGTTTTATACAAAAATAAGAAAAAGCTACCTCATTAGGAAAGTTTGATTACGCAAAACTCTTTACATCCAGCAACTGAGCAGATGTGAAATGGCACCAAGTGCCCTTTGCATTCATATGTCAGTCACAATATCCTAATAGGCACAAGGATATCTTTCACAGTAAGACCAGGAGATTCTCCTGACAACAGTAGTTTTTCCAGTGCTCTCCCTGATTCAACAGCACTGCAACAGTGCTCAGAAACTCCCAAGACATGGCAGAAAATAAACACTGTAATTTGCTACAGGTAGTATTTTCTCATAAAACATTAAAGATTTGCAGGCTTACTGCTAAGCACCGCAAGTTATGAAAAAGGAATTACAATTCACTGTCATTAACATTAAAGTCAAGACACCTTTCAGCTATTCAGTCCTGGCGACCCGGTCTATTCAGTGACAAGGCTGTTATTCTGTGCCTAATCACAGAGCAAAGATCACTCCTCCGCATGCAGATAAAAGGGACAGGCCATCATTCATAACTACATGAGGTCTCTGACTGAACGCAGTCACCCTGAATTTTTGTGCTTGATCACTTTCAGAAGAATCTTAAGGCTGCCCAGAGAAAAAACAACATTACAGCAACCTTCTTCAGTTAGTTTCCTCAGTCGGTTGAGACCATGACTCTCCCTGCTTTCCAGGTACAGTAGATGAACACCTGCATAAAACTATCCTTTATACCCTTCAGCTGTCAGAGGCCAAGTACCTCTGGCCATGTCTTTTGAGAGTATGCTTGAGCTAATACCACCGCTGATAGCACTAGTCCTACCTTTGATCCAAACCATTACCTCCCTACACCAAAGCAAAGCTTTCTGTGGCTGTGAAGACTAAGGGAACTGAACTTGATTAAAGCCAGCCCAGACAAGAACAAACATCTCTGCTTACCTTTTGTTCTCTCTATATATTTATATATAGATGAGCAGAGGGTTTTGTCACTTATCAGCCTTCCCCCCTCAATTTCACTCTTGGTTCCAGTTCTCTTTTGGTATGTCTGTGTACATAATTCTAAAGCACTATTTAAGTAATTAACAAATCTGAAGTGGTATTACAGCTTGTAGAACAAGATGCTGTACTTTGTTTTAGCAAAAAAATTACAGAACTTGTCTCTTTGGAAAGACCTATAACATGCCCGCAGATAGCAATTCAGAACAGGATGCAGTATGAATTATGAATCAACTCCTGGAGAAGCCCCTCTCAATTATAAGCAGAGATTAAAGAGACCTGCATCAATTATGGTGTCCTAAAGCTACCTGGTGTGAAACTCATTCCATTTCTAGTAGCAGCTTACTATGGTGCTATTTGGAGTTACATGTATGAGCTCTAAGGCATAGATTTAAGTCCCTGGCTATAAAATATTTGACAGTTTAAAAATCGAAAACCAGGCGATCAGAATTATTCACTGCGAAGCTAGAACTCATGTATTTCCCAATTCAGCAGCAAATTCATGCTTTGCTCATGCAATAGAATCTTTTCTAAGATACTGAGAAATCTTTATAAAGCTACAATTTCAGACTAAACATTAGTCTTATTTGCATATAAAATATTATGTTTCATAATTAGCATTCCCCTGAAAAGATCCCCAGAAGCTGGATAGGATATTCACTTTAGAATTTAGTAAGCCAATCCATCTGATCTTCACGAGTCTAACTTAGAAATATCACACAACAGTTTTATGTGCATTGTGGTTGCAAGTATCTTTTGTTATTTAGCACTGTACATTTTGGTTTACTAGAGCATTGTTTGAAAATGCACAATACACTCAGGTCAATCTGGTTTATCACAGAATTTCAGCCAGAAACCTCCACAAGCTTGGTTAAAGATACAAGAGTTTTAGGCCTGAAATAATAATGATGATTGTGTAAAGAAGATCACATTTAGCTTCAAAACTTGCTTCAGTTCTAGTACATCTGCTTTAACAAAACTGTAACTGCTTACAGATGGCTAAGACTGTATAGATAACAGGGTATATATTTCAATACTCGGTGACAAATCGTTTTTAACAGTAATTTCTGTAATGTGGCTACAAGAGAAAGTTTCATGCGAGACTGATTATCACACCTCTCAGTCTGGTTGTTTTCCTGTTTTTAAAAAGAGTTTTAATCCACCCCCAGGAGTTAAATTTTTAATTTTCAGTTTCTTTGAACATTTTGCTCAGCTGTTCAACTAGTGCTACAAGTTCAGGGTTTCCCCCAAGTGATTCAATTTGTTTATATGCTTCAGATTCAAGCTCTTTCAGTGTATTCCGAGTGTACTCAAAGGAACCCACATTTTCAAGGTAATGCACACAGTATTTTTTTATATCTATGTTCTCCGTCCTTTGACGTAAAATGTTTTGCACCTGAGTACTTTCAGGTCTTGACCAAATCGCATGAATGGTTGGGAATGAGAACTTGCCCTCAGTCAAGTCTTCACAAAAACTCTTGTTTTCACTATATTCTTTGGAGTGCAAGTTGGCATAGTCATCTCTTATTTGGAAGAAGAGGCCAAGTGTGTTAAGAAGTGGCTTTAAGTCTTTTTTATAATTTGAGAAGAGCTGCATGAGGCCTACAGCTAGTCCAAAGAGACCACCTGTCTTTTGCAGTACCATAGCTTTATATTCAGCTTCCGTAGGACAGGTGTAAGTATCCCTCCAGTAAATATCCAAGCCTTGACCTTTATGGAGTTCCAGAAGTTGACGGGTAAAAACTTTAACAGCATCTGGATGATCAAGGGTTAAAACCTTCTCTAAGCCAAGGAAATACACATAATTAGCACAGTTGATTACAGATGGAATTCCATAGATACTGTGTGCCACTGGAAAGCCCCGTCGTAGCTTTGAGTTATCTTCAATATCATCCACAAGTAGGCTTGCATTGTGCAACATCTCTGTCACTTCAATGATAACCTATTACAAGAAGAGACAATTATTGAAGAGAAAATTATTAAGTTTTCCACTGTAATTTAACATCCAGTTTTGCAAGATCTTATCTAAAACAGATAAGGTTTTAAAGAATTAAATTCTCCATCACTGAGGTTCCCCTTTAGACCACTTGCTTTTACTATTAATACAGACTTATGTTTCTTTTCATCAGCCAGTTTGCTGTAAGTCCTGGATAACATGTTCTGTCTTGTGTAATGTTTTCAGATTCAAAGTGAACTTCCTCCCTGAAGTGTTTCCACTTGCATGTTCCTCTTCATTGTTGCTACAGTTCTAAAATATGCCATTGACTAGGAGTCATGCAGTAACTGTTATAGAAACATCAACAGAGGAAAAAAGCCACACAATGTTGTGACAAGTTTAGATTCACTAACCTGAGATCTCCCAAAGTCAGTTCTTGAGAGAATGTCAGGTATTATCCATTAACATTTGTCTCAAAAACCTTGTTTTGAAAAGTGGAGAAAGTTCATATTTCTTCCCCACACTTTGTGTAGTTATCTTCAGTACTGAGCTCTTAAAGGACAGACTATTCTCTCTGAAACATCATTTGGAAAATTCTTGGCAGAAAGGCAACAGCTACAACTTCTTTCGGGAAGCTTCCTACACACTTACCACTTGTTACTAGGTAGACCAATATCATACACCACCTGAAGTACACAATAAACTGTTCAGAACATCAAGCTTGTAGCTGACTACATTTGACTAAAAGTGAACCTTAACAATTCCAAAGCAGGACAATTCAGCCAAAACTGTGTGTTAACACTATATACTGTTTTTATTGCACAGCTGCTATGCAAGGAACAGGTATATTCAGCACCTGCTTAAATGGAAATAAATTTAAGCACGTAAAACTGCATACTGCATAAACTCGCTGCAATACACATCTGATTAAGATATGATTTTAAAGCTAATGAATCAACTACACTTCCTAGTTACAAACATTGCACTTGGTCACCATTCATCAAAACAACTGTTTCTAAAAAATACTAAGGCCGCCATTAAATAGGGGCAAGTACCTAGTACGGACCTACTTGGTGGGTGCTGTAGGAAAAAGTAAGAGGGACTTTGTTGCAAGCATTTTCTTGAGCAGCAAGCCACCTACTGTTCAGTGACCACTGTCCCACAGATTAAAACCCAAAACCCAGCAATCTAATTGTTTGTCCAAGATATGACTGCAAGAACAACCTACTTAAGAGGCACTAATGACTCATCTACCAGTTACAAGTGAGCCTTACTTTGACCTGTAAACACATGTTGTTGCCCCTCGACTATAAAAATCAGAGGACAGAGCACTTACTGAAAGCAACTTTGCATACTTATTTGTCTGAATATTCTTTTTAGTCCATTCTGTCATTCTTGGTACTATTAGGAAGGTTTTCCTGTATTCTGTGAATTCCTTGATAAGCCCATTCTAGCATTTCTCTTGCTAACCTATTTCATACCCCTGTCAGTTTCATAAACTTTTGCAGCTTCTAAACATTTAATTGAAACAGTGCTTCATGACTCTGTTTGAATCAAGTTATCTTGTGAACTTAAGAAAAGACAGCGTCAAAAATGGTTCAAAGTTAAAAGTAAGGACTGAAAAAGTTCAGACAGCAGAAAAAGTTTATTTTAGAAGACATCAGGAAGTAACCTGAGGAAACAAAAAGACTGCTTTTCATAATGAAAGCTGAAGAACCAGTAGAGAGTGTTACACTTTCTTACAACCTAAGCCTATCTAATCAGTAGCAGCTGCACTATCACTCCAACACACAGACTTCTACCTCCTTACCTGCAATAGTTTTAAAGTTTGCTTAGCCCTGGTGCTAGGCCATTTCAGTGCCGCCTTAGAAGAAAGTTCATCTGATAAACCCAGTGTTCTCTAATTCAAAAAGCTGAAGTGTCTCAGTGCAGTGTCAGATAGGTACCAGAGATGTAGTAAGGGATGGCGGGGGAAAGAGACCACCTGGCTGGGAAAAAAGTGAAATGGTAGCAGCCAACAGTAAAATCAACTACCCAGGAACAGTAACCTCAACTGTATCATCTAAATAAACAACATCAAGACAAATGATCCAAGGTAATAAGTGTCCCATAATGAGTGCCAGATTTCAGATTTTTATTAAAAGAAATACAAATAGCTGGAAGGGAATTGGGCTGCTAGACATCTGGGACCATCTTAAGATCACAAGAGATGTCAAAAAGATGGCTAGAGGTGGTCCTCTGGACTTCAACAACCTTAAGTTATTAAATTAGTACAAGTAGGCACAAAACCAGTAATAATTGTGTCAGGATGCAGATTAAGAGACAACAGTCTTGGTTTTGTCCTGAAATGACCTGAAGAATAAAAATATTAAGTTCCATCACAAACAGCTTAGGTGGTAAAAGAAACATTAAAGCATTAGTTTCCTTCATAAAGATAACCAAGACAAGTGGTCTAAGTTTTCAATACTGGTTACATGATTATCACTTTAGAAGTGAGAGAACAGTTAACTTTTGCTCATGCAGAGGCACTGCAGCTTTAGTTTACTACAGTACATGACAGAAGATGGACCCATACGCCACAGGTGCTTGGCAAAAGGGCAAGAGGCAACAGTCAAACTGCGGCACAGGAAATCCCAGCTGGACAGAATGGCAGAGTTTGTTATCATGGAAGGGATTCAGGATGGGAAGACAGGCCCTGAGAGGCTGCAGAATCTACATCCTCAGATTTTCCAAACTCAGCAAGGCCTCCAGAAGCCTAAAGTGGCTACAGAGCAAGCCCTGCTTTAAGCAAGGGGTTGTCCTAGATAACTTGCAGAGGCTTCTTCCAGTTTTAATTCTGATCTACGGTATTAGACTAAACCCATGCATACAATACACAGGTTGCTAAATAATACATTTTATTTGGACATGTAGCTGAGCAGAAAGGATAAGATATGTCTAGCTGGAAGCCAGAATAAATCTGGCTAAAAAGTTACATAGACAGGTTGGAAAATAGAAGAGTAACTAGATGATGAATGCAGCCTCTTCCTTCATTGTTAAAGTGACTTAAACCATTTTGCTACTTAATAACTATGAAGTATCACTCTTAAGCCACCCTGAAGACAACTCTTTCACAAACTCTAAAGGTACTTCTGCCAACAATTAATGAAATTAACTTGGGACCAGCTGGGTAAGTGTCAAAAACTGTAACTGGTTATTTTCATTCCTTACACTGTCTTGGACACAGACTTTTTTTGAACTCTTTATATGCAGTTTAGCAAAACTATAGTCTAACCCAGAGGATAATTTTTCATTTGGCTAGCCACAGTGTTTAAATACACAGCCATGCATCTTGCACAGATGTGTCCAACAGAAAAGCAACAGGGAAGGAGAATTCCCAGTTTAAAGCATCTCATTAGAAAGTAAGGCCTCTAGACTATAATAAGCAGCCCACAGTTTTAGGTACAGAACAAGAATTGGTTTATAAAGTTGATTTAACTGCTGTCTTTGATATTCTTGTATCAAAATAATAAGATTTTATTTTCAACCACTGTATTTGTGTAGTTTACAAGGTAACTGTCTAGCTTCTTTCATAAGTCATTGAAAACTCAGTGTTAATAACTGAGTTACGGTAAGTGGGTAACAACGGTAGCTGCTTATCTACACCTTAAAAGGCTGAGCACGCTTGGAAAGAAATAACTATTCTACATAAGACAAGTCATGTAAGTAATTTCTTTAGTGTTACATCACAGTCAAAGCTTTGCACTAAAGTTGTTTTCCTGAAGGTTTACTTTAACATATTCAGAAATTAGTGCATTTAAGATTTCTGATCATTCATGCTACGTACGAGAATCATTTGTTATCAGTAGTCTTGGAAGAAAGATAACAGCTGTTTAAAAATAATTAGCCAGTACCTGTATTTTATCTTCTGGAACATTCAGCCAGTGATTAAAGGCCTGTGACAGTTTGGTTCTCACTTGCTTACCTACAATAAAAATATTATAGGCATTTATAAAAAAAATAAATCACAAAGTTCATTATTAGGGAAAACAGTTTGTCTTAACAACTATAGCTGATTTGAGACCACTAAACTGACCAGCGTTACCACCTGAAAGCAGAAATCGTATCATACTGTGTGTAGCTTGTTTCCTCATTGTATAAACACCACTTTCAGCAGCTTCAGTTTTATACATTTCACAGTAATATGCAAAGCACATATGTACAGGTTACTGTATTTAGTTTTGGCAGTTTTTGATCCTGATTACTTGGCAGTAAGTGATCCTGAGTATGTTGGTAACCTGTACAGATCAGCTTACTACTTCTGAAAGTAAGCCCTAGTTTACCAGGCATGCTGATTTCGTGTATGTAACAGATTAAGAAGTTTCAATTATGATTCATTATTAGTTGAAGATACAGATATTTGTTGAATATCTATTTCTCTCCATTTTTAGGTTTTTCTCCTGGAGTACTCTTCATTTGCTACTGGCAATTTGTAAAACACAAGTGATCTACTTACTCTAAACAAAAATCTGAACAGAACAGAACTTTCCAAGAATTCAGACATTTATCTCATACCTGAGAAGCTTTCTTTAATAAATTGCTAGCAGTCATGTACAAATATTTATTCAGTGTCTACTGATGATCAATATGAAATAAAGTCACGCCCTACCCACATTGAGACAATGCTGAACTTCAAGAAGCTCGGCTATGTCTAAGATCTTTGAATAACTGCAAGACAGATTTCAACAAACAGCTCTGCATATGTAGCTCACATCAACAGGGCCTTTACAAAAAAGTTTTAAATAAACTTCAAAGCAGTGCAACATAGACAGTGGGTTCCATATTACCTATCTCAAGATCTACTGAGACATAACTTAATGATTCTGCAGTATTAGTCCTCATGTTGACGATGCCATCTTGCCCATAGCACTGAAGAAATGTCAACATTTGAAGCTCTCCCTAAGGCTTCTCTATTGCTGTGTGACCAGCACATACAGAACAGAATAAAAAAAGCGGGTAGATTCACTTGCAGCGATAAACCCTGGAGAAATTAGAAAAGGAAAAATCCTCAGTCCAATTAAGTCACCACAAGGTAAGCAATAGCTTTGTGGTTTGGGCTCTGTAGCAAGGGTGATAACCTTCCTCCCTGGCTCAGAGGGCTTCACTTTTTGTCTCAGTTCTCAAAGATTTCCACTGCTGCCCATCACCACCATCTTTTGGTTTTCATTAGAAGAGACTAACAAAAAGGTGCTTCTTCCCCCCTGCCCCCCCCAACAACTCTGTCCTCTGGCTCTGTCCTGTGTGAAAGGGCAGTCTTACCTGGACAGACACTGTCATTGCCTTGCGTTCTCCATTTTTGTTTTCTGTGCTCAGTTTTAAACACTAATCACTTTCTGCAGGAGGGGAGGGATTGCTTTGTGTCTCAAACAGCAGAACACATACTTTAAGCTCCCCATGTCAGGCTTGTTCTCTATCAGGACAGTACATAGCTGGTTCTAAATTTTTGTTTTAAGTCTGTTTATTTAAATCCATTTAAATCAATAATTTGCTGGCTTAGAAGTTCACTATGTTAACAGGGGTAACCAGAGCTCAAATTTAAACACAAAATTAAAGTAGTACCCAAGAGTTAAAAAACCACTTACATTAACCAAGCACCACCACTAATTCAAGTTAGACTTGTATCCGACTATCTTCTCCAGATACTAAGGATTTGAAACACTTCAGACACTCAGACTTCCCCCCTTTTCCCCACATGGTTAGATCACATTTTGGCCAGATTGGTTTCCCGATCTCATTACACTCTTGTGACCACCAGTACCGCACAAGGGAGGGTCAAAATGCCCTGCATCAGAAGCTCAGTATTTTAAAATAAAATAATTGTATGAGTTAACTGAGGAGAAAAGATTCTCAATATTTTTGAGCGATAACTTTTACAAACATCTGCCAAACTGTATGGCTTGCCAGCTAAGCATTAACAAAATTTCACCACATTCATAAAGAAAACTACTCAGAGATAATATCACATTAAGGAAGTGTACCTTATCTACAGCTATTTATTCACTTCCAAATTATGTTGATACAGACAACACTGACTTTTTACATTAGGCAGCCAATTCTGGTTTTCTGAATGTGTTTCCTAGAAAACATGCTTATGGAATGCTGGATGTTCAGCAGCAAGTGTTATTTCATCATGAGGAACATAACTACTAGCATACTCTAAATGGATTATTAGCATGCACAATGGATTTAGTCACTTCAGTTCCTCAGTGCAGACAGCACTTAATTGTTAGACTCGTCTACCTTGACCAGCAAGGCTGTCCAGACACTGACTATTCAAGAAAAAAAACCACTATCTGAATAGTGAAGCATTCATCTTTCCTTTTATAGGTGCAGATTTGCTTGTGTGAGCCCCTTTAAAGGAACATTATTGCTACATAAATGCTATTTTACCTTGTTCTGAAGTCAATCCTACATGGTCTAGGTGGTATTACAGCAATTTTCTATATGCCTGTTTTATGCCTACAGCCATGTTAGGATGGCAAAAAACCAAACCTCTTAATACTGATGTCAAAAGCCTAGATGCAGAAGCCTCCATTTCTTGCCACACCTCTCCTCTCCTGTCTGCAAACTAGACAAGAATCCAGGGACACCAAGACAAAATTAAAAGTAGTAAAACTTCACAGTTGGAATTATCCTTACTGTCACATGTCACTGTTCTGTTATTCTAAGCAGGCTATTGTAAAACTGAAGACTATAGAGGTCTAACTTCCAAAATCAGCAGCTCTACCTACTGTATAGAGCTATAATAATAGACATTACCACACCAAGCTTTTATCAAAGTTATGGTAAATGCATTCAGTTTAATCTGCTTAAGATCCGAATATTACTCAACTCAAACAGCAACTATGAAAAGCTTTTCTCCTTAGCAATGCTGGGTGCAAAAGGTGAGAAAGAAATATTCAGAATATAACAGATTCACTCTATGAAATTCCTTCTACAGATAAGAATGTAAAACCCTTATCCTTGAAACAAAGATCAAGTTGAATTAAAGGTGTTGTACTGAGAACGCTCCCTCCCACCTCTTCAGACAGATGAGATGCTTCTTTAAAAAAAAAAAATCAGCCCAACTCACACTCTATATACACAATTGTTCTTGTGACAAGGTGCAGACCCAAAAGCCAGACCTCCAGCTCTGGACAGGCTCCTGATTATGATTTCTTCACTCTTGCTGCATTATACTGACCACAAATGATGCCCTTAGGGCAGCAGCCCCCTTACAGTGCAAGTACATAAAAGGGCTAGAACAGCATGGGAAAGAGCAGAGAGACTATTAACCTAGCCCTCATTAGAGCTTCACTAAGCTAATTCAACTCATTACCCCAGCAGAAAACTGTCTGCTTTTTGCTAGGTTAGCTTTCTGCCAGCTTTATGTACTGAGTCAGCTTAGGAAGTGGATCTGCCAGAGTTAGCGCAGGGTAAGCAGCAGATGCCGAGAGCTGGGGGAAGCCGGCATCGCCCTCCTGGAGGAAGCAAGCTGGATGGGTAAATTCCCCAAGCAGACCTCCCCACACAGGTACAAGGACACTACAGCCAGCGTAAGTGAACTGCAGGAAGACAAGCAAAGACAGCAGGCATACATATACATTTTTAAACCTGGGCAGTCACTTGTGACATATTAAGGTCACTATAGACTTGTCTAGCGTAACTCCCCTGATCAAAATAGGGTTAACTAGTCCAGGGTTGTGATCCTGATTTCTGCCTTGTTCCTTCTTCTCGAGATCATGAATGCCACCATCACACAGTCACCGCAGCTGAGGATGCCCCCAGTCTTCATGTCCTAACCAATTCTTCCTTGTTTCCAAGTGCGAGGTCCAGCATAATGCCTTCCTTCATCAGCTCCTTGATCATCTGTGTTAGCAAGTGGTCATCCATGCATTTCAGAAACCTCCTGGATTGCCTGTGCCCTGCTGTGTTGCTTCTTCTACCACACACTGAGGTAGCTGAAGTCCCTCATGAGGATCATGGCCTGTAAACACGAGGCATCTTTCAGTTGCCTGAAGGCCTCATCTACTTCTTCCTGCTCAGGTGCTCTGTAGCAAAGACCCACTATAGTGTCACCCCTATTGATCTGCCCTCTAATCTTAACCCATAAGCTCTCAACAGGCTTATCATCTGACAGAAGGCAGAGCTCCATGCAGTTCAGCTGCTCTTTCACATAAAAGGCAACTCCCACTCCCTGCTATCCCAAACTGCCTTCCTGCAGCCCTCCAGCTGTGCGACCCATCCTACGTCAGATACTCCAATAAAACTGCAGCTCTGCAACTGCATGCAGACCTCTAACTCCTCCTGTTTATTCCCCATGCTGTATGCATTTGTGTAGAGGCACTTCTGAGAGACACCCAATCCTGCATATTCCCCAGAAAAAGTGAGAGCTTCCCCCATTATGTTGTCCTGTTCATACTACCTTGTTTGAGTGCATACACCTGGGATGGGCTACCTTCAGCTCTGCTCTGCTGATTACAAGGTGCCTCTTGTCCACATCAGCCTACCCTTTGTTTGCAGGTTCACCATTTCTTACTTGACTGTGTGTAGTCATTCCTCTCTATTGTAATTTCTAGATTAAGTCTTTTCTCACCAGGTTGCTGAGACTATTGGCAGAGACATTTTTGCCCTCACTTAGGTAGGTGGATGCTGTCTCCTCCTGGTAGTCCTTGATCTACAGAGGGAGTTCCATGATCATAAACCCCAGATCTCTGCTATCAGTATCAGCTGTGCAACTAACTAGTTGTTGATAGGCAGGATCTGTCTGTTCCTCTTGATGGTGAGGGGAAAGGAGTTGAGGACCATGGAGAAGGGCCACCTGGCTTCCTGTGCCCTTGGCCCTCATTCCAAAAGCCACGCAGTCATGCTTTATAAGCTCCAGACATCCCCTTACTTCCTATATCTGTCAGGGCTCAAGTGCAAGAGCTGCAGGGTTAAGTAGTCTGAGGGTGAAACACATCTTGGCAGTCCCTCCATAACATCCCTGATCAGAGCTACCAAAAAGCAGCAAACCTCCCTAAGACAGCTCAGGAGGAAGCCTCTGTCCCCTGCAGCAGCCAGTCTCCCCACTACCATCACTGGCTGCTGCCGCTGCGTACCAGTCTGATGCTTTGTTGTATACAGAGCTTCCAGCCATGTGTCTTCTTCCAGTGCACTGAACTTATTTGGCAATTGCACATCTGCTCAAGGAACAGGAATCTTTCTCCTGGTGCCAGAAGCCATCAGCTTCCAGCCTTCACCATTGCAGGAGTATCCCAACCCGATATGCACAGATTGTTCCTGCCCCTCCTTCAATATACCTGAAGGTTTCTGACTCTTGAACCTGCAGGGGCCTTGTTCTTTGTTATTTCTGATGCTGTGCAGCCTGCTGACCCCCTTCCACTGCTCCTTTGCTCAGTGATACACATTTTCCACCATTGCATACCTTTTAGGGGCAGGGACATCCTTTTCTTCTGGCCCAGTGCATGCTCCCAGGCATCTCAGAACCTGGAGAGCTGCAGTCTCCCTCAGGAACTTGGCCCAAGTTGAGGGAGTGTTGTGCCAGTGGTAGGGATCATGCCCTGTGGTGCTTAACTCCTTCACCAAGCTGGTCAAGTTCAACAACCCAGCAGAAAAACCTCAAAAACAAAAGCCAGTCTTGATTGTTCAGCTTGCTGAACAAGTCAGGGAAACACTGCAGCCAAGACCAGAGGGACATGAAAGACAAGACGCACAGTCATGAATGGGATCAGAGTCTACCCCTTTCAACAGCACGCTGTTGACCACATCAGTTTTACTGCAATGGAAATATACTCCTTAGTGCTGCAAACACAGCTACTGCTGTTAACTCAGCCACTACGAGATGAAAGATTCATCACATGTGTGAATCGCGTCATTTCCGAGACAAACCACACTGGAAATTGTGAAAGTTAATCCTGTTCACTGCACTTTGTTTATGAGACTGAAGGACAGAATACTAGATGAAGAACACTGCTATAAACTAGAATGGCAATGTTCTACAACACGATTTTACAAGAGCAGCTACTGTTTCAGAATATACGTTCTCTCAAGCACTAAATTCTGCTAGTGAAGGAATAAACATTGATTACCATACTAGCAGTTAAAATAGCAACATAGCAAAAAAAACCTTAAGCCTAGTAGCTTCTCTATCCTAGTGCTGTTCCAGTCAAAGAAATAGGCAAGCTTAGATTAAGTATCAGCCCCAAACTGTTACCATAAAAGTCCTATTTCATTAATGGGAAGCAGAGTAATCAACTTCTTGTACTGAGGGATTAATCCTCAGTTATAAAAATCTGCGTTCCTATACTACAGACATTATCAGGCATCTTTTTTTTTTTCCAAGCAACCTTAATACTGTTACACAATCCCTTTTTATGGAAACAAAGCTTGATATGTATCTAAATTAATTCAGGTTCCCAGAGGTTAACTAAACCATTTGGAGAGTTTGTTTTTTAACTAGTCTTAAAAGACAAGCAACTGGACTATTGTAGGGCCGTAAGTGTGCATATTTGACACTCAGCCAAGCTTTCTGCAAAAGCCCCTCAGAGCTCAACCTGATCCAACATAGAAACAGCTCCTTGTGCCAGCTCACTAACAAGACAAGAGAAAATTAACCAGGAAAGTTTTTAACAGGTTAGATGATTGATATTACCTAATCCTTTGGTTAGCAAGCTGAGAACTGGCACAAGTTAAGAAGCAGGAGAATACTGCTAGAAGCATAAAGAGGATGCAATGAAACTGCCTCTTTCAGCACCACCTTGTTAGATTAGCTCAGGCATCCCATTTGGGCTCCACTCTAATTGTGAAAAGCTAGCATATATCCAATTTTTCCCCCTCACCAAGCATTGGTGCTTATACCGATTCCAAGGTTCACACAAGTAACTGGCTCCTACTGATCTGTACTTGGCATACCTGACTTTGGGGAAAGCCAGCGTTTCAAAAACAGTAAACATCCAGCTATATGATTGTGAACCCTCACTCCTTCACCTGTTACTCAGTACAAGCTTTCCACAGGTACACCACTTTTACCTGCCTAGTTTAAGAGAAGTCTTCCCTTTTGAATCACATCACCATTTCTGCATAGAGAAGTGCATCTTGTCTCTCACCTTCTCCAAAATGTAAACTAAATTAATAAGAGACCAACATGTTAAAAAGGACAATCAGGTTTATGATACTTTAGCAGGACAGGATAAAATGCTTGCACTGTCAGTAAGTATAACATTACGTAAGTCATCAGTATAGTGATCAGGGTTGAACTCACCCACAAAGTATAGGAATTTAGCCACAGGAGTCAAGGTGGGAAGTTTAAATGATGCATCTAGGATATACACTTAAAGTGACAGCTAACTGAAGAGCTATTAGCCAAGCACTTTTGCCTATGGAAGCTTTTTTTTGGCACTTTTTGTCTGTTGTACGTTCCCTACTAGGAAGCTGAGATTTTTTTTAAGTTACTGTGGGTACCAGCAAAAAAAGAGTTAGCTGCTGAAGATGCAGAGATATTACAATATACCTTGGTTATACAAGATAATCTAACCAAACAAAAAGTACACTTAAAGAAGGTATTGAAGGAAAGGAAATTTCTTCAGGATCAGCTCTTAGAAAGCTCTCTGGAATATCATTCTCAAGGTAGTTCTCTAGCATAACCACCACCCAACTCAACATACCCAAATGGAATATACTGTGAGGAAATGGGAAACGAGCTTTCTGGCATTAAAAGTGCATGTTACTGCCAAATTCTTTCATTTCTTATTTTTCAACTCAAGTAGTGCTAACTGCCAAGCAAAATGAAATCACCAATGTAGACAAGACAATCCTGGATATCTGTAGAGATTAATAATGAAATTTATTATACACAGGTATAACAAATTAGGACCCACAGGACTCACCCTGCTGATATATAGGTCTTGTTGCATATGTGCAAAAGCCACTTCATACTGTGTCTGTGATTCATTATGCTACTTGTCTAGACAGAAGGTCTTCTACCCTGGTCAGATATAATTTTGGTCAGAATTATTTTCCTTAATATTTACCATATTTTGTACCTTCCTTAACTCCACCAGTATTCAATACAAGCTGGATACAAGGCAATCATACAATAGTCCCAATAACAGAGTAGTTCTGCTGCTATTTTTACAAAGTTAGTCACTTTGATAGCTTGCATGGTCTTCCTTACACTTTAGGTGTACAAGTAAAAGCCACAGTAAACAATCTGACTGTTAAGTCAAAGAGGCTTCTGATAGGTATATCCATACAGTAGTTCTCTATCAAACTGCCTCTTCAATTCTCTAAAATAGGTACTGCTCAAGACTGAAAATTTCATCTCGATGTGTTGCTAGTGACCTGAAACCACACAAGGACTGGTTGATCCCCTGGCAAGTGAAGCAATCCAGGGTCAAAACTGGCCACAAGAACACCTGGCTCTACATGTACCAGGGAGAAGAAATTACACAAAAGAAACAGGCTATTTAAAAAACCCACAGCCCATTGAGTCCAGTACAGCAAGCAGATAAAACTCCGGGCTGATCATGTTTTGTCCTTTAAGAATGGGATCAAGTCTCCAGTACTCACCCTTATCAGTTTTAAAAAGTAGCAAGTCAGCTACCCTGAATAGAGAACATAGTAAGTGAAATGCTACTTAAACTGCAAGAGACTCAGGATCTACTGTACTAATCTCACCAGAAAAGGTGGTTCGACAAGAGGAAGAAAAGAACAAATATTGAAGAGTGTTACTTTTAATTACTGTTGAATCCACAAATCAAGAATGTATAAACTTCTTGGCTTATACTTCCCAAGACAAAAGTTTTTATAAAACCAATTTTGATATTTAAAAACAACACAGTACAAACAAACTTGCCTGGTAGTTGAAGTAAATACTGGTATGGCTCTAGGATTCTTTTAGATGTTTCATCCATCCCATCCATCTCTATTTCATAGGAGGTAGTTCACTGTTAAAGAAAGTGTTATAAACACTATTTAAATGAAAAATTATGGAAGTGAAAAATAGATGCATACAATAAAGAGTCAGCTGACTTCAAGGTTAGGTAAATATTCCAATTTTGCACAGGACACCTTCAGTTAATACCACCTTCGCTAAAGTTTTCTGGATGTCATTTAGAAAAGAAACAAGCATATGCACTAAACACAGTTTTCGTTAACTATTCATGAATAGTTTAAAGCAACTCCTAGAATTTCTTTGCTCTCTTATATGTATTGGAGGGTTCAGATGATAAAGTACTTAAAACATTAGCATTCACAACAACGAAGCTCCACTGTAGGTCTTTAGAGAAGACACTCAGCATATACAAAACCTCCTATGACTACTCCAATTAAACCGCCCTAAATGTTCTCCCCATATAAAAGTGGGGATGCCTAAGAGCAGAATATACACCTCACACCACGGCAACCTGAACACGCTGAACACTAGCTTCAGCCTTCTGATAGGGTTCTTCAGTCCCATTTTAGAAGGCAAAACAGGAATATACCATTTTCTTATCTCTGTTTAAACATACAGACATCTTTACACACTTTCTCATATACTATATACATTCATAGACTATTAGGGTAAGTCTTTTAGGATCCATTCCCTACATAGCTCAACAACTTTCTACTGATTATGTTTCAGTTCACATACCTTTGGTCATCTATCTGCATTTTTTTTCAGACTGTTTTCTGCAGTAGATTTTCTGTTCTTTCACTTTTAGCCTTCCTTGCTGCACTGCAGATGCAGCAGCTCAAAACAATTCTAATGTCATTTTAAGACAGGAACTGCAGCAGTAGCATAAAGTCTCATGCTACTTCAGCACCATTTCCCAGCTACTTAGCTAGCATCCTGGAAAGGATGTACTTTTTGCCCCTGGAAGAACTGAATAGTTACATAAATTATCCATAAAAATAACTATTTTGAAGTGATATTTGTAAGTATGGACTGCTGCATTTTTAATGTAGGCACATTAAGAGCAGTGGTTAACACAAGTGGAATAAACTATGTTCCTGCTGTGGTCAAAATAATCCAGCAATACTTTCCCATCAAAAGCTCAGAAGATCACTGCTTCCTCTTAAGCTGCATGGACAAACTGGTATTCCTCAACATTCATAACCCTTCCCTTTCAGTACAGCTCAACCAATTCCTGTCTGCTCCCATTCCCACCCTTCACACCCATAAGCATTTGTAGCAATCCAAACCTGGGGACTAATTTGCATTAATAACTATTTTCCAAACTTAGGTTTAGATCAATTCCTTTACTTACTTCACTGCATATGCGTAGGGCAAGAAAGGCTAATTAAGCAAATGCAGTTGCTAACAAAATGCTCATAAGGCTGCACCTTTTGCAAAAGCTTTGTACAGTTTCTTAGTAGTAATGCCACAACAAGCAGTACAGCCATACCATCCTACCCCACGGTGTGCTGGCACAACTAGTGGTAGGGCCACGTAGTAATCTAAGTCAGATTTGACACCCTCGACTCTCTATTTTGTTGTCAGCTTGTTGGTGTAACTGGAGGGACAGGAACTGCTTTTAACCCAGCGTTGCCACTGAGGGTGAGCTGCCAGACTGCACCCTTACATATCAAGGACAAATCTCAAAGGACTTCAGTGAGGAAGTGAAATCAAAAAGATGATCACAGTCCACCCCTAGATGTTTTAAGCAGAAAGAAACTGGTAGAGATGGATATAAGAACACACTATCAACTTAAGCCTCCTGTGACTATTATTTGTCAAAAAGCCACACCAATGGTTTAGAATTGAGAGTGCCTAGCTATCCAACAGAGCTGGGAAGAGATGTTAGGGTTCGAATTGCTTCTCTGTAAAAGCTTCTGCTTAAAAGTAACTATTAAAGTTCTTCCTTTCCCCTCAGGGAATAAGGAGGTTTCTTGCCTGTCTACAGTACACTAAGGCAATATTCAGAATCCCCAACTTGAAATTCACCAGTATTACACAGCATCAAACTAAATATTTGCACCTTTTGGCACAAAACTAACAGGAGTTCACCTGAAATGCCGGTTATCAGCAGAAGCTTACTCAGGCACTTTTCCCACACCACCAAGATTATTTCTTTTTTAACATAAAAGGAAGGCAAAAGAAGACTGAATGGTAACTTAGTTTAAATCACTGGAGTTAAACTGTTCTAGCCTGCCATGCTACCTTTAAACAAAGCAATGAGTAACCTCTACTAATGAAGAGAAACAGTGTAATTATTCATCAGTCAGCTACAGGTCTAACACACTCACCGAAACAAGAACAGTGAGCAGAACTTCCCCCAGACTTACACAAAGAAAGGGACACTTGACAAAGAAATATGTAAATTGTTGCTTACAAAGACCTGTAAGCAAGAATATCATGATACGAGACTTGTAATATTACTGCTTTTGGCACAAAGTTATCACATTTGACACACTTGGGAAATGCTTGATATTAAGGGTTCTGATATTAAGGGTTTCCTGCCCAGGTACTGACCAATTTACTACGCAAGTTACACGGTTGCAGAAAGTCTTCTCACTGCAGACATTTAGGGACAATATCTCAGTTAGCACCTCCTAATAAAAAGTAAAATTGCAAAGAGTTAAACAATAAATGAAAAGGAATGCAAAGCCTTTTATTAGTGAAAGTGCAAGAATTGATTACATGTACGTTTATTCGAAGGATTAAAGCAGTTAAGGCTATTTTTCCTTTTAGACTAGTTTCCTTTTAAACCAGTATACAGACTTGCTGCATTTCAGTTCATGCACGACTAAGTTATTCTTCCAGTTATTTCTCAGCACCCCCACATAAGTATACAGAGCAGCCGATACGGGCATAGGCCATGCAATCACAACAGAGAGCCCACAGAACTGTTTTTTGGACTGCAACAAACCTTCTCTCTAATGATCTCTCAAAACACACAAGACACTAGAATAAGACCGTGATATGGGCTTCCATAAATTGGAACTACTCTAAAACTATACTTGAAGCTGTGATCTGTGTGTAGGAGCTTTCTAGAGAGGATGCAAGTAATATTAATTCTAGGTTACACGTCAAGAAAAATCTTCACTTTGGAATTTTGTAAAACACCTTATCAGCCCATCCCTTCCATCCCATTCTGCACAATGTTCTCCCCCTCCTCCGAATTAGGGGAATATGATCACTGAAGTAGTCCAGGTTAAATATACCAGCGGTATTTTAAAAAGCGTCATCATCTCAGTGGCTCCAGTTACAGTACAGTTACACAGAAAATAAGAGAACCACCAAAGGAGCAGAAAGCAGCAGTGCAAAAGGAACCATCCAGAAAGTGCTTAAATCGGGTCCATCACAGAACTTAGTACACCGAGACACTGGTTTGACTGTAACCAGTGAAACAAAAAAAAAAAGCCCAAAAAGAGGGATGTAGGAGCGAGAAGATCTGTTGCAGAAGGAATACACAGAAACTGTCATGAATGTATATTGTTTCAAAGATGTTATCAAGGCTCTTCATCCAAATGTAATTTGGACAGAATGCTTGTCACCTAGTCCACATTCTCATTCTAATTAGCAGAGTCCTCTTTACAACCCCTCCTCGGCTAATGCCCAACAAACCCTTGTATTCAACTTTAGGGTAGGCAACTTCCCACAGGTGGAAGGGTAGTCATACACTTTCCCCGAAGATACAGCGAAGTAAACAAGCAGCTTCCCGTAGCTGCGTTCTCAACACTAACACCAGAACAGCAAGAACATACTGTTGCTAGAGTTGTGCTCCGATTTTAACAGGATTTCCAGATATAACTGGACATGAACAGACAACAGTACCTGGGCCGTCAAAGCCCTCGCACCACGCCGTGACAGCACACGGACAGGAGGGGGTTTAAGCTGCAGCCTGACTCCGAGGTAGAAAACCAGTCGGCAGAAACCGTGACTACTTCTGAATCGGTTCTCAAAACAAAATTCACATTTCACAAAGAACATGAAGTTGTTAACCTGCCTGCAGACGCCTAACCTCCGCCTAAAACATCACAGTCAAACCAAAGGAAACGGGGCTCATTTTTCGGAGCTCAACCCAAGAGATGTAAACGCGACGGAGGAGGCAG
>NW_009597620.1:0-17278 GCF_000690535.1 Cariama cristata | reverse complement strand
AACTTTGCCAGTCTGCCATGACTTCTCAATTATGATGGGTAGTGGCTTAGCCTCTTCATCCGTCAGTTCCCTCAGGATTCGTGGATGCATCTCACCAGCTTCCATGGACTTGTGCACCTTCAGGTTCCTCAGAGGGTCTCAAACCTTATCTTCTCCTACAGTGAGTGGTTCTTCCTTCTCCCTGTCCCTGCCCTTGCCTTCTGTGACTTGGGCAGTGTGGCTGAAGCATGGTTTCTGCTCCACTTGCTTCGAGCTTCCTACCACAGCATGTCACCACAATTGTGAGCAACTCCCCCATCAGCAGGTCATCCATGCCACCAGCCCCTCGCTGACTTCACCATTGAGGCTTCACCATCACCAATTTCTCCTTCAAACGTCACCACTGAGAAGCTACCATCATCCCCAACTTATAGGTACAGAAGAGTTTAGAGAGTCAAAAGATGGGACCTGAAGCCTGTTAAGAAGCAACAGAACAAAAGCAGAGGGCAGAGCCCAGCACACAAGGTTGGGGGCTAATTCTCAAAGCAAGAAGTTCTGCCCAGTCTGGTCTTCAGGAAAAAAAGATGTGTTCTCAGTGAAAGGGTGAGAGCTCCCAATGCACTTTTCATTTCTTTCCAAAAATAATTCCTCCTGTTAAAGCAGCAAACCTGAGGCTGGACATGCCCAGAGTAGAAGACAGGATTTTTTTCCCCTTCCTACATCAAAAAGGATGCAAGATTTTTTTCAGTTTTTCTTCTAGGAGGACACTATCATAAAAATGGACAAGCCTAAAACTCACCTTCCAGCGTGATGTACTTTTTTTTTTTTACAGCCACTGACATTCAGAATTCAGGTCTGTTTCTATTTCAAAGCTCATGACTCCTCCGTGGATCAGTAGCGGCAGGACACTAATTTATGCCTCAGCTTCATATTTTAAACATGAAATGACATCTACTGGGCTTTTCTTTCTTCAAATGAAAACAGATTCATAATTACTTCCAACAACAGTGCAAGATAGATATTCCCCCACTTAAAAGGGCCCCAGCACAGCCCCTCCTGCTATACCATTCACACTGTCCAGCAGTAAGGGCTCGCAGACTCTCCTCCGCATTACACAGGCCCATTTGTAACACCGCACTGATGAAACACAAAAACAACTGAGGGTACTTTCAAACATCTTGCACACCACAAATTCTTGCATTCATTTTAAAATTCTTCTTGGCCCACACTGCCAAGCAGAATAAAGACATTAATTTAGCCCACAAAAAGACTGAGGTCAGTACTGGACACTGCCCAATTCTTTCCAAGAGACCACACTGAAAACAAACCAGTGCCCTATATATACCTCTTACCTGGTGTGGTTTTATAGCATCTCTGTCATGGGCATGTAAGGGTCCTGAGCTCTCAGAAACAGAGATCACATCTTGTTAGTTCAACGACTGAGACTGAAAATTGCAGCTAGACACATTTTCCCTGGTTGCAGAACATGTAAACACAATCAGAAGTTCATTAAACTTGGAATCAAATTTCTAGAGAGGCACTGCTGACATTCGTAACAAAACAAATACATCTCGTAAGAGGATGCTCTGTCATTCTCAGCTTCTCCACTCCCTCCTTAAAATGCCAATAAGGCAAGAAGATGTTTTGTTTCCCCACCACTCAGCAAGAGCCTTCAAGAGCTCAGCTAGACATCCATTCGTCCTCTGTCCCTCTGCCCTGACGATTTACTGTCAGCTCCCATCCCCTATGGCTGCCAGTCAAAAAACCACAGCAATTAAGGCACAATCCTTATTCCAGAAAGTTCACTTGCTAGAACAGCATTCCGAGTGCAAGTGGCCTTTCCCTTCAGGTTGTCAGGTGCCTGGCTGGGGTTAAATGAACTCCTTCCTGCAGCTGCACAAAAACCACATCAGAAAGTGACAGGCGGGAACATGACTGCATGGAATATTAGTCACGATGTGCTGGTGTGAAAATAGTTTTCAATCAACGCACTTAAAACTGAAGACAGCTCCTCTTTCTTGTACTGCTTGAAAACAAATGTGCTCAATGAGTGGCTTTTTTTTCCCCTTCCTCTCTCTCTTTGATAGTGTCACGCGAAGTTAGAACAATAGATCGTGATGACTTCCTGATGATGGGAACATCCTCTCTTTCTCCCACTCATCCCACACACTGGTAAGTGATAAACTTACTGGTTAGCGTCTTTGCCAGGGTAGAAAACAAGAGAAGCCCAGCCAAGGATCCTGCATCCTTCTCTTCAGCATCGGTCACGAGCACAGCTCTCATGAGTACCCTTCCCTCTGCGCCACTGCCAGGTACACAACCATAATCTGTGTTTAAGTTTTGCTTATCGCATCCAAGACAGAATCCCATGCCAAAATGTGCCTTTTGCTCCCTCTGTAATTTGTCATTGCTATAAACAATTGCCAAGGGTTATTCTGTCTAAGCATTGCACAGATCATAGTCAACTTAGAGAACGAAGAGTAACCATTTTAACTAGCTCTAACGTTGAGTTGTAGTAATATTTAGGTACACCAGGGCCCTTACTTCAAAAGATCTATAGCTAAATCCATACCTGGTCTATAGTAGATACATGATAGTGTAAGATAGGCTGCTGCACCTGTAACATCAAGATTTAACTATTTTGGGAGGCCTTGGGCTGCACAAAATAATTCAGAAGAATAAGAAGGTTCATTCTTGAAATGATCTTTTCCACCTTTATGCAAATCTTTTCCTGCCTATCGCAGGATACTGGACAAGATACGTTTGTCGGTACCCCGCAGTCTGACCTCTGCAGCCCACGTCTCCCTCACAGCTCCCACTTGAGCCTTCACTGCTTGAGAGCCACGAGCATCCCTCTGCCAACTGGCAGTCCCCCAAGCTTAAGTTATGACTGCTATCACTAACCGTTGCTAAAAAGAGAGTCCTAAAGCTACGATTAAAACAATACCTACCTCTCACCCAGCACTAATGAACCAGTAGACATCCAAGCACTTGAAAAAGCAGGGCCCCACTTCACAGAGGTGGGAGGAGATGGACAGCAAAGCCCGTCAACCAGCAGCCAACTGGAATCTGGTGCTGTAGATGCTCTAGCCAGCTCTCCAGCTTGGCTACATCTCGTATCACAGTCCTGTTCTACGGGACTTTCTTTACTTACATTTCCCTCAACACCACAGCTACTTATCATCTTTCTCTCTCAAAACAGCTAAACCATAACATAAGCAAGTGAAACTCAGGGCACAGTTTCACATTACACAAAATCCAACTCAACCTCAGGCAGCAAAGCAGCGGTCCCACCCTCCTCCTTCAAATTAGCTGCACAATGACAGGCTTGGTTCTGCACATAAGTCGTCGGGGAAGAACAAAACAAGTTTGGTCTTCCCAGGCTCTCTCTTTTTCAGCCTGACAGTCACAGAAGTGGCAGGACCACCATGAGAAGAGAAGCACCATCTCTCCCACTGCACGTGTTCCTGGATCCTAACCCGCTCCTTGCTGGGGCTGTGTCAGACTTCTAAATGCACAACACGATTCTTGGGGTGGAAAAAAAAATTATCTGATTTTATCAGTAAGTCTTCTAAGTTGTCACCAAGAAAAGGTTATAGTAATTTCTAGCTCATTGACTTTAACTAGTAAGAACACTTTTTTTAGAGCTTTCAATTGATGCTTTTGTAGAACAGCCTACAGGCATCTAAAAAGTCATCTCTAAAATTTATCATGACTAAAAAATGTTACGTTACATTCAAAGCATTAGAAATGCTTCCATACTTCTCCTAAATGACAGTTTAAGAAAAATAAATAACAAAAAACCATCCCGACAATACATAAGATTAATGAGGCTGTGTGTGCAACGTACTCACAAAACCTCTCTTTTGTGGAATACAACTCCATAGAAATTGATAAGAAACTCCTAGCCTGTCTTTAATTAGCTGTTCCTGGAGAAAGAAAAATCTGTATCTGTTACAGAGTGATCTGTTGCCTAAATGATAACTTGCACAACTCTTATTTCAGACTACCTAATAATTTTGCTACAAAACACAGCCTTCAATTCCCTCATTTCCTGATTTTACACTGCTGCCACATTACTCATTCAGAACACTCCTATATCCAGCCAGAGCTTGAATATTCTAGGACAACAGCATGTGTAAATGTTATTTACCCATAGGGTTTTATTTTATCATAAATTTCAGTTCTGTACTTTCAACATGTCAGAATGACTAGCTTGAAGCAAGTTGGGTTTTCCCATCAAAATAAGCTTCGATTTGAAAAGAAATGACCACTACATTAATGAGATGTTTCTCAGAAAACACCACCATTCTCATTTCAGAGTGAAAAAGTGCCATCTAAAATAGTCAGCATCATTACATTTGCAAGCCATCTGATCTAATGATGATATTCTCAGCTTGACTTGGGACCTGATAGCTGTAGGTCTTCTTTTCCAGATGTCCTACAGTAGGTCTTTCAAAATTTTTCAAAAGGGAATGCTACCTTTGCCATATTTAGTCATGGTAAGACATACTAGAAGAAAGTGTTTTCTAGAAGAGAACACTATAAGAAAAAAAAAGCTCTTAAATCTGTTCTCAGAGAATGCAAAGGAGCTGAGTTTTAACCATTTCCTACAGTTTCTGAAGTGGTAAAAGGATTATCTAGGATTCCCTGTGGGTTTTTTTTTGCCTGGGGAATTGCAGACAAAGATGGGTTCAAGCACCCTGCCGCACTTAACACAGCCAGTCCATTACATCTGGTTGCATCAGACCTACCTCCCATGTGCTGTGCAGATGGCCTGTCTACACGCAAGAAGGCTGAAGCGTAAGATGTTGCAGGGGCACAAGCCTAGCAGTCAGGAATCAGCGATTTCTTGGGTTTTTTTTTGCCTGGGGAATTGCAGACAAAGATGGGTTCAAGCACCCTGCCGCACTTAACACAGCCAGTCCATTACATCTGGTTGCATCAGACCTACCTCCCATGTGCTGTGCAGATGGCCTGTCTACACGCAAGAAGGCTGAAGCGTAAGATGTTGCAGGGGCACAAGCCTAGCAGTCAGGAATCAGCGATTTCTGGACATCTGACAGCCTAAATAAAGCTTTTTGCTTTTGCTCTTGCCCTGACAGCCACAGTTCCCATATGAAAGTCCAAATCAACTTCTTCTCACCAGGGAAACTCCAAGGTATGTCAGCTCTAACAATGCTAGCCACTGATAATCTGAGAAACTTCTGAAAGATCTATTTGAAGCTCTACATCAGCTCTTTCGTGTTCAAAGAGAACATGAAATGAGCCAAGTACATCCCAGAGATGATGAGAAAGGGAGGATCTATTCTTTCATTCCAGAAGAGCCACTTTCAAGACTGACTCCACCATACTTCCACAGTGCTGAAGCTCATATGTCCCAGCACTTCTCTGGAGGTCACAACATCTGATAGTAAGTCTTTGGCTTCAGGAAAACCTCAAGGAAATCTTGAGCATGGCAGATCACTTCCATAGCAAGCTCTTCTGAGGCTGTAGACTATTGTTCAAAATATGATAACAAGAATGCATACCATCACCGATGATCAACGATTCAGATGGAAGTTCAGTGAGTGATTAGTGGTACCTCTAAACCACACCAAGCATTCATTTTTATTATATTCAGCACAGTGGCCTCAAGTGTCACAAAAGGCTAAGTATTTCTCTCTCCTTGTTTATGTCTACACATGGATCTCTAGAACAAACTGATCAAAAGTGAGAAGGCATTTGAAAATTTACACTGTGACCTAGCAGGAGAACCTACAATTGAAAAGTAAGTAGTTCATCTTCAGTTCCCAAGTAGCTTAGGTCAGGCACAAGCAAGAATTAAATTCTATGGACCGGACTAAGCAAAAGGAAAGGCTATATCCCAAGAATCCTTTCTGATCTTAAAAACTTATGAATTCCTTGCCACATATTGATGCTGTGTTGATTTGTTTTACAACAACCACCTGAGCACCTTTTTCAGTTGAAACTAATCTGATTTGGGATTTTACCTTTTAGATAATTTGTCAGGCCCAGCAATTGCTCTTCAAATACATCACTTTCTCTTCTGGTTAAAAAAAAAAAAAAAAAAGGAAAAGAAAAAGAGTCAAATCTTATTTCTTGCCCACTACACCACTGTTTGGCACAGTTCATATGCTTAATTACAGGGTATTGTACTACAATATAATTCAGCATTTTATCCAGGCTTCCAGAGGTAGATGACACCAAGTCAGGAACAACGCCCACACATATTAATTACTAGTAAATGATATGTTTCATACCTCTAAAGCAGTGTTGAAATAATGGCTAATAATGTTCCCATATAGACACATTCATGCCCCAGTGGCATAGAAACATTAAGGAAACCCTACCCTTCATAAAAAGCAAGATGGACAGATTACTTGCGCTAAGGCTTTGTAATACTTTCAACATGAAGTCATCTCTGCAGATCACATCTGATTGTTATCAGAATGCTAATTATAGGGCTGCCAAAACAAGGTCAACCCCACTCCCCCAGCCTACCACCTAGCATCTTTAAGTCATCAGTGCAACTCCAAATATTTGCAAATACTACTGGCTAACCTATCTAAAATGAATGTCAAACTGCTGAAGAGCTTTTAAGCTAACGTTCCTGACACCTCCCCCAGCACCCCCCCACACCCCAATTCTCACTTCGGGGTACAGCTAATACCTTGAAAATTTCAATTCAACGTTGAAACAGGAGCTAATCGTTAAGAATGAAAGCTTGTAAAGTGAGAGGGAGAAGAGCAGAGAGGGAGAAGACCATTTTCAATCTATGTTAACCCCAGACTTATTTAGAAAGAGAAATCAGACCATTTTCGCTCTTCATTTGACTAAGCCAAACAAGTAAAGCTTTTCCAGTTTCCTCCTCGAGGTTCTCTACTCCCCAGGCATCCTTATAGCCCTTCTGTTGTACCATGAGCTCGCCTTCCTTGAACATGATGAGAGCTGCACATGGTGCGTCAGATGAGATCATCTCTCAGCCTTGTGCAACACCATCAGTAGGTCCCTGTTTCTCATGGGAGTACCTCGTGTGATACACCCCACGCTGATAACTTGCTTTCTTTGTATCTCAAATCTGTTTTCATGCCCAAATTCAAAATCAAGTCTGCTGACTCTGGAACAGACTTCAATCCTTCTTATTCCTATTTGAAGATCTACGATGTGGGGGGGTACGTGTTCAGTGTCGTTTGGGTTTTTTTTCCCACCTAGGGAAACAAGGCTAGAATAAGAAATCCAACTTCCTGGTTTAAACAAGCTGTGAGAAGAAACTGAATTCTATTCCTTCTGGTATCTGATACTCATAAGCTCCATGCACTAATCCTGACGAAAGCGTTAATATAAGGCTTAGCATCCTAGACTTCTGACCTTCAGTGCCAGTCTCTTAAGCATCTAAGTTCCACAATACTAGACACCTTTCTGACTGCTAGATGCTTTTTTAAGTTTAATTTTCTATTTTTCCTTGGAAATTTGGTGGTGGAAAGGATTCCAGTTTAGACCTTTTGAGAAAAAGGTGGTAAGAAACCAAAGCACAAGTGAAGGGAACATGCTGGAACTGATTTCACACATGTATTCTAAGAGCAAGGGACTGGTCTTTTTTATGACACCAAATGAAGTGTTGCATGTTAACGCAACAGATTTCAGGCTGTGACAAGTGCAAACAATCTTTCCTCTTCCTTACTAACTGCTCGATCACTTCATAAAGTTCGTGTACAACAGAGCACTGGCCATCTGCCTCAAGCATACACAGCAAGATGTTCATTCTAGGTATTAAGTAACAATTGTGAAGCTTTTTGAAAAGCATTTTCCCATTTTGATGCTGGCTGGTTAAGACCACCCCACCACTCGAGAATTCAAGTTACTTGCACATCAGGCTGGAGAAAAACGAGCAAGATCAACTAACGGACATGAGGCTAGTTTCCAGCTTAACAACCCTGCACATTTATTTCTGCATGATGGTGCCTGTTAAGATTCCAGTCTTCATAAATAACACTTCATCACAGAGAGAAGAGAAATAAAGAGCCTGATAGATTGCCACAGTCCTCATCAATCTCGAAATACCAAGACGTCAAGACTATACTGAAGGTACCGATTTCTTCACAGAACACCATGTTCCCTAGCTTTTCTAAAACGCATGGCAGTATGGCATGAAATCCCTTGAAAATACAAGTGGCATTTCAACCCAAGGTCTTTGGCATTTCAGAAGTATTATATTCCAAGGAATTCTCAAGCATCTTTCCCTTTGGGCATTGCTAATTTAAGTCTGAGAACCAAAAGGCTCAATTTTGCTGGCAGGTTAACATGGACTCATCTAGAAAGTCTTTATAAGTTGTGTCAAAACTAAACATATCTCCATTTTCACTTTTGCCAGGCTTTAACAGGCTTACTTTTGACCCCCTGAGCCCTTCCCTTTAATAGGATGAAAGATAACTTCGTGGTCTGATCCATATGAGCACATGAAACTTGAAGCAAAGGCCTGAAGTCGAAGAAGCACTTTGGACTTGGTAAGGCCATTGATATTTTGCTGGCCTAATTCAGTTTAGTCAGAAGGCTCATCATTCTCTGGGCATGCCCGCTGAAAACAGGTTTCACAAATAGTTTTGGAAACTCAGGGAAACCATAACTAACAGGAATGGCAACAAACATCTCGCTCCAAAGACCAAGCAAAAAACACCTCCACAAAACTTCCCCTTCATTTGAGTTCATTCTCTGAAGGGACACTGGTCAACTGTGACCAGAGTATGGGATGAATCCCAGACACTCCAAATCTTTCTGCTTAGAGAGTGATGGAGCTAAGAAGAGTGACTGTGTGTGCTTGCAACAGATACGCAACTCAAGTCTAATTGCAGCCTTGGTTAGTGGGATCCTGCACTGCATCAACCTAGTCCCCAGCCAGGCAACATCCTTCCAATGTTTCTGGCCCAGGATTTCTTCATTCCTGAGGATGGAACAGCTTCCCACACTTAAGACAGCTTTTCCTTTATCATTACCTTCAAGGTACCTTGCCTTTTAATTTCCACCTTTACACGTTGTCCCTACCACTGCCGGCCCACTCAGCTCTAACAAGAGGGGTTGAAAGCCACAGGTCCTGCCCACCACAAACCCATCCTTCCCTCAGGGTGCACCAAACCCATGTTGATGACCTCCGCAGGCCACCTTCCCCAGCACACTTTGCCACTAGGTGATAGGTCTCCTCGATAAAACAAATGCTCAACGTCACAGACACAACATAGTTGCGATAAAGGTCAAAAAGCCACACGGCATTCATAAAAAATAAGCTGAAATTCCTAAATCCCCAAATTACTGGGCATGTTTTACTTCAGACACATGGTGACATGAAAGGCTGAATCACAATTTATGAGTCTTAAATGCATGGGATAAGCTACAATGTGCTTGTATATAATGCTTGTGTGTAAAAGCGCTTTTCTTTTTAGTCTGTCAAACACACTAGACTTGTTGCTTATAGAAAATAATGATCTAACTCCTATCCATAATTTTAAACAGCTGAAGTATATTGGAAGACACACTGTAGTGTGGCTTGCCAAATATTAAGAGATGTATTTCTGGACATCGTAACTACATACTAGTGAAGTCCATTCACTTAGTTTCTGCAGCAAGCTGCTGCAGGGAAAAAACAAAACAAACAAATAAAAAAAATAAGTCCATACACATCTTATTCTGGAATATTTGTTCAACATAATAAGCTATTCCCAGAGAGGAACTTACAGATTTAAAACAAGCCATACACTGTAATTTGCTATGTCAAATCAATTACTGATATTAATGTCTGCCTGGACGAAAGTTGTTCAACTATTAAGACTAGTTAAGGATATAAAAGTACTGTTTATTATATTTGAAAATGTGAGGGTTTTTTCCCCCATAGGTGTGCGCCAGCTTAGATGGAGATATTTTTAATTTCATTTTGTATTGTAAAAAGTGTTCTGTTCTCAAAATTGTGGTCAGTCTGGGATTCCTAAGGCAATAAAAGCTACAGCTAACACTGCATTGATATTTGGTTTTAGGACAAAGCATTAAAGCCCTCCCAGTAATCCACTTTCAAACACATTTTAAGCACAATTTATCTAGGAATTACATTTGCCTTTAAGGGTACATAGGATACTCTGAGTAGTCCATCTCCTTTGCCAATATTGGAAATCTACTATGAAATGCTGAAGATCTTTTCATTCCAAGCTTCTTTGAAAGGAGCTCAGATGGCTTTCAGCTTCCCTTTTGCTTTCACAGAAAGAAGTTAGGCCTAAATTTTCAAGTGTGACTAGTAATTTTTGGATACTCAGCTTCAGGTATTTCGAAACATATAATTATTTGAGAAGCTTAGCACCTTGTGCCTAAAAAATCATCTTTTTTTTAAGGCAGTGAAACTAGACAATTTTGGAAGCACACAAAATCATGGGCCCTTTCTGAAAATTTAGCTCTGTTCCCCAGCCTTTATTTACTCTACTTGTTTCCCATTCCCTGTTATTCACCATCCCCTATCAGATGACTCTCCAAATTCTCTCCCTGCCACCCAAAGAGATATCCTCCTCCACTGATAAGGACTTAATGTAAAATAGCCCTCTCCCTGCTTCATTCCCTTCTTTCCCCCCCCAAGTCATACCTGGTATTTAGTGCTGGCCAAAGCCTGCCTTCAGTCTAATCTTGGCAGAAACCCTCCATTTTACAGATCGCAAAACTGAGGCAGACGCTGCAGGCGAAGAGAGCACATGCAGCTCTCAAACTCAGCGGCAGCTGGAGTTGCTCAAAACTCCGAACGGTTATAACGCGGATCTACAGCACTGTCATGGCAGAGGTGGATGTGGGATGCAGCAAGTTAAGACCTCCTGTCTCCAGCTAGGACCCTAAACCCACCACAAAACCAAAGGAAAAACACTGCAGTTGAGCCCTTTTGTCTTCATGCTGATAGACACTAAAGATTTTTTTTTTTTTTTAAAACATACAACACCCAAGCATCATAGGTAGACTGAGACTGCTTTATCCCTGCTTAGCAAGTCATGGTTCAACCCTGCGATTTTTAGCCTGAAGTATCCCATTCTCTGCAAGGCACGTCATTGACTCTGTCCCCATCATTAAAACTCTGTGGCAAAAGCTCCAAGATACAGGTAAGATCAGTTTAACCTGTTAACTAGCTATAATTGTCTCTTACACCTTAGCATTTTATAACACATTATCTACTGAGTTTTAAAAATGCACCTTTTCCCTACTGTACACATATAACAAGCTCACAAGGGTCCAACATACCATCAGTAGACAGACTAGATCCCATTCCCAGACCCATCTGAACAGAATGCCCCCAGCAGTCAATAATGTGGTGATTCAGCCAATAAGTTAAGAATTTTCATCCTGCAAAATACCAAAGTATAGACAAATTACCCAGAAAATGCTGCACCCAGGCTTTTTTCTTGAAAACTGTCAAATTTTGTGAGATGCCATAACCCTGGATTAACACATACATAAATCCCAAATTGCTGTTCTGTTGTTTTTCAAACTGATAAGGAGAAAAAATTAAAAGGAATCCTAAATATTTCAGTGGTCCTGGAACTAATGCAGTATTGCAACAGATAGTGAGACAGCTGCCAAAAATTAATATGAAACATAGTATTTAATGCATAGTGGTTATTTTTCCCTAAAAAGATGCAAGCATATCCTTTTTTTTCTTTGGCAGTGAAGACAAAAACTATTGTCATAAAAATCAATCCTTTCCAAAACCAACAGTTCAGGTACAAGTAAGTGTAACTGCCGAAGAGAGGCAGTTGAGTCAACTACCTTCAATCACATCTTCAACTCTTCCTCCTTCAAGGAAGCACTTGGATAAACGTATTTCTTCTTGAGAAAGAACAGTCACAGAAACCTGGAAGCCGCACAGATCCTACGTTTAGGAGCAGATCCGGATCCAGCCAACGCACTGCAAAGAAATTCAGGCTAAACTGGGAAGTGGGACGGAGAGCAAAGCCAGACTGTTTTGGTCCCCAAAGTAAGGGAACACACAGATGGGTCTACTTAGATCTGCAGCAACTACTGTCATGCCACGTTTTTGTTTTCCTTAGCTTATTCTCTTTCCTCTTAAGAACCATTTTAATTCAGATTGTGTGCAGATTTACAAACCACTACAGTCAATTTTGAGTTATCGAGGACTAATAAATTTACAACGGTACTTTTAAGTTTTGCCAGAAATCAGGAAAGTTTTTTACTGGCCACACAGACAATGAGCAAAAGATTATTTGCTCAGGGACATTTTGTCAAGGAAAGACTAAAAAAAAATCCTGGCTGCAGGCAGTATGACTGTAGCCCACTATACAGTAGGACTACTGCACTGACTACAGTCAGTGACAGTCTGAAAAGCGAACATACCTCAGACAAATGATAGGAAATCGGGGACTGAAGCTCACCAACGTTTTGTAGGAAAGTTAAAAGCATCAGTCACTTAGTAAGTCTGTTATTGGAAGAAAAACACTTCAGTCCTTACAGTGTTAAAGAAAGGAAAAGGGAAATACTGACTACTAAAATGAGGATAAAAGAATTTACCGTCCAGCTCATGCACACATTATGCTTTTCACAATACACTTCATCTTCTCTTTCATTTTGACTCTTTACCAACAGTCAAAGCTTGGTCTACATGGCAAAACTAAATCATTGCTGACAAATGGGTGCAGCCAAACGCGATTTCCTTTGTCTACACTTGTAACGAGAGACATACCCTCCTCTCTATTTCAGCTGCACCCCTTGTTGTCAACAACTGTCAACAGCGCTTCGATTTAGTGCACCAAGGAGAGCCCAAACAATTTGGAAAGAATGATTTAAGCTGAGTGGGTCCCACCCGGCTCCTCCAGAACACACACGCAGAACAGCCAATACAAGAAAAACATTTAAAAATTATGAGGAAAATGAACCGTAAAAGCCCACCAGGTCTGGCAGAGGGACTGAAAGCATCTGAAGTTACTTAAGTGTTGTGACAAAAAAAAAAACCAAACAAACCAAAAAACCAAAAACCTAAACACCCAACTGACTTGTCAGTTGCCCAAGTTACAGTCTACTATTTCTCCTTCACTTTGTCAGAGAGGAGCCTGTGATAAAGAAGCTAGTGACAGTAACAGTATCATTGTTTTATTTATTTTACATGAGAAAAAAAAATCATAAGCCTTACGAACTGGAAGAAAACATCACCATAGCTAATTTGAAAGAGACTCTGCCACTTGCCCTATAGAAGGCAAATCCAACTAACGCAGATTGCACCAGAGGTGTCTACCATGACTTTAAATCATGTCGATATTCCCTCTCACACTTTAACAGCCAAAAGAATTACAATCTGCTTGGATTAATGCAGTACACTGTCATTAGGCTGGCAATTAAATCCCATTTCTGAGATTGTGTGATCTGAGTCACCAACATCTGCAAATATCTTTACATCTTGTGTAATAGCTGGCCTCAGATCTTGATACACCAAAGTAAAAAGGCCTTTTTAATGGCTCCCACATTATTTTGGACTTACAACTTCATGATGACAGCAGCTTCTCAAAACAGGCCATGAATCAAATTTATTAGCCAGTTTGTCATGTGGGATTTTCTTTACTCTAAGCCAATAGAGCAACAACGAATCAAGGTCATTGTTTACGTTGCATGAATAAAAACTAACCACCTGTTCAAGAAGTTTTCTTTTGACATTGAAAGCTATTTGGTCTCATAGACTTGCGACACATGCAGCATTCACCAGTTCTCCTACCAGTCCCTCAGTAGTGCCACATGACAAAGACAATTCAATTGCAGGATGCTTACCTCGGGAATCCAGGAATTAATTTCCTCCCTAATAGTATCATTGAATATTTAAGCAGATCAATGATTTTTCAGATGATAGTCTAGTGGTAAAAACAGCAGCATAGGAAGATCTTTTTGCCATATGGCTCAGAGAAGAGACAGCACGTTATTGGCTTTAAAAACAAAGTCTAGCTCTACAAATCCATTGAAGAAAAAAAGAAATATTACCTTCACCAACCACAGAAGATGTTAAGATAACCATTTCTTTCCTTAAATTAGGGCCTAACCATGAGGCATAATGAAATGTATGTTCTACAGACCTAAATAAGGAATGCTACCTTTAAAAATTCCAGTCATCTTTTACTTCTTCAACAGTTACTTGCAGTACCAGAGGAACAGCCACTGTTTACAGCCAGGAATCCTAGGGTATAACCAATAAACACAGCACCTAACAGTAACCACAAGGAAAGCCAGGAAACTTTGCTTGAAGTGCACACCCACAAAGTTTCTCTGCAGGGTTTACTTTGAGGTGGTCTGCTGCAAGTGACCTACGGCCACCTCCAGCAAGCATCTGCATTCATAGCGGGCAGGCTGCAGGCAGTACCTCCTTGATCCGCTTCACGAGCGCGTTCTGATCAAAAGCAACTGCTTCTGCACACTGGTGAAGATGATCTTGGTACCGGAGACACAGCTGCAGCACCTGCTGGGGGTCCAGCTTTTCCAGTTTGGTGTTGGTCGGAGAGGTCTGCCCGCTGAGGAGTCCTACAAGGCAAGGGAAGGACCAGAGTTAATCTGACTGTTCATACAACTAGTTCTGCTGCAAGCCGAGAGGCAGCAGAACAAACCCAGAAGAAAAGTTTTGTAAGAGGTAATGAAAAATTAATTCAGGATCTTCGGCTACTGAATGGACTTTAGCAATGTAATAGGTCAGTGAAGGTTAAAAGTGGGAAGGGCATGGATTGAAGATTTATGGATATTTAGGATTTGTAGTAGTGCAAAGAACAGTTTGCCACACACCCGCTTAGTTTTCAGATATATACTGTGTAAAGCAAGTCCTGTTTCTTCTCCTCCAAAACCAATCCTGAACTGTGAAAAATGAACCCCCTCCTCATTTATGTATGCCAGAAGGGGAAGGAGTCAAGATCTACATTCCCATATGGGCATGGGACTCAAACTATTTTCACTAGAATCACGCTGTCAAAACCAGAGCTCTAAAAAGTCACTGATTCCCCAAAACAGACCTGAAGAACAAATGACCCACCTAAGTTAAATTATTAGGGGTGAAATGTACATGTTTCACCTACCTTCCCTTTTTTAAAACTTCAGAACCCTTTCATCTTCTAAGATTTTTCTTTACAATCTCAAAGACTAGCAATATCCTTCCCCTTTTTTTTTTTTCTTTCTTTTTTTAATGTGGAATTAAGATCCTTGCCCACTCACATGACCAGGTTTCACAAGAAGCTCACCAAAAAAGGCATTAGACTTAAAATTGGGACACTGGTAATAACCTGAGGAGCAAAATTGTCCAGAGAAATTTTTCTTGCCTGTTGTTTGTTGCCTGCATAGTGCAACTTGAGAACCTCTGCTGAGCTCAAACATACGTGTGCCATACTGACCGCCTTCCCCAAAGCTGCTGGAAAAAATGATGCTAAACTCTAAGGCCATCCTTTTTTTTTCTTTTTTCCTTCTGTTGCAATCTGCAGGTCTTGTTCTTTTTTTTTTTTTTTTTTTTTGCTATTTCATTTACTTTCATTTCATTTTCTTCCTTCAGCATCAGCACAACTTTTTTCTTCTTGGGACACCATCTGTGACAAACAGCACATACACACAATCTGCTTTTCCCAAAACATCCGTCAAGCTATGTAAACCGAATTCAGTGACTGCACGTCTGTGCCCTTTGGGACTCTCAGTTTACAGACAGGAAAAGACATTAAAACAGCAAATGTAAGCAAGTATCACACTAAGCAATTAAAAAGTAATAAATGCCAGTTATTTGGATTGGAAAAGTTCTTCTAAGAATGTACCTCAGTGGGAAATGGAAACTATTTTCGATGGCCCTCATGCCTATTGGAAGCTACAACTGGTGACATCGAGTTCTTGCCAAAACACAAGAACAAGATAGAAACCAAGATGTAAGTCAGAAGCATCTCATGAATTTGAGAAAGTTAAACCTCTCTGAAAACATTTGCAAACAGAAATGAAAACAAAACTAGGGCAGCAACTTCATCAGATACAATGAGGTAGGTTTTCTTTTCATTAACACTCAACATTTTATTCTCACAGGATGTTCTCAACTACCCTTTGCACAGAACCTTTTCTTTCCTCATCTTAAGAGGGGGGTAAAAAAAAAAAAAAAAAAGATAATTTTGTTTTACTGACTTGTTGCCCACTACAATTGCGCTGCTGGAGTCAAGAGGTCAGGAGAGGACATAGACTCTTCACCATTTAGTCTCAAAACCCTGTAGCAGCAATAGACAAATTATTTTTTACGTTTTAGAAAGAATCATCTCAAACAAAATCTTAAGTCCAGCAATATCAATTGCAAAGCTTTCAAGCCTACTTTCAGCTGAAGTGCAAAACTTTAAGGGGAGCAAACGCACTGAAGGAAATAAGACTTTTTTTAAATGTGTATGTGACATGTTCTAGCGCTTCCTCAGTTTGTTAATTCTGATCTTTTATAAAATTATCTTGTCGGGATAAATGTTCAAATAATGTTGTCAACTTTTAATATGTTCAATGTTCACACAGGAATGAAGAGTTCACCGTACACCTGAGGCGGTTATCCTGTTTCTGCACTGATCAAATAGATGATGCTATCAACCAGCTAATTCTCTTTTATTACTAATCTCTCAAGAGTAAGAAGAAAATTAGAGTCCACGGTTATCCTGTTTCTGCACTGATCAAATACATGATGCTATCAACCAGCTAATTTTCTTTTATTCCTAATCTCTCACCAACTTCAAGAGTAAGAAGAAAATTAGAGTCCGTTTAAGAGATTTAATTAACATGAAGCATGTATTTTAGCCAAGTTACACGGCTTATGAGAATTCTGAAATGGAAGAGGCCAAGGACTGTAAAATGAGCTACAAAGGAATATGCTACTCAAACTTGTACTATGTATTTACAACCTTGTAGAGGTTACAAGATGCTAAAAGCAAACTGAATAAACTGTAAGGAGCCTCTCATTCACTATCCAGAAAAATACAAGCTCAAGTTAAGGGAGATGTTAACTGTTCAGTTGGAATTCCTTCATAAGAAGGCAGAGGTGGAAATACAAACCAGTACAAATGTTTGGAGTAGCAATAAAAAACAAACACCGTATGCCACTTAAAGATAGACTATGGTATTATTTTGGGGGATGCAGTAGGGAGAAGCCAAAGGAATGATCTCCTCCAAAGACCTCTGGGCTCATGCTGACAATGCCAGAGAACTATTTAGTATAGAGCTTCAACTTGCAAGAAAGGACAACAGAAGAGTAGACAACAGCATGAAAAAGGCCATGCAGCCTTCCACCTGGCAGGCATTCCCA
>NW_009597619.1:387-729 GCF_000690535.1 Cariama cristata | reverse complement strand
CACCTGGTTGTCCTGTACGTGCCGCATAACGACAGTCAAGATGGTCTGCTCCATAACATTCCCTGGCACTGAGGTCAGGCTGACAGGCCTGGAGTTCCCCAGATCCTCCTTCTGGGCCTTCTTGTAGATGGGCGTCACATTTGCTAACCTCCAGTCAACTGGGATCTCTCTGGTTAGTCAGGACTGCTGAGAAATGATGGAAAGTGGCTCGGCGAGCACTTCCCACCAGCTCCCTCAGTACTCTTGGATGGATCCCATCTGGCCTCATAGACTTCTGTGTGTGTCTAAGTGGTGTATCAGGTCACGAACCATTTCCCCTTGGATTATGGGAGCTTTCTTCTG
>NW_009597619.1:0-293 GCF_000690535.1 Cariama cristata | reverse complement strand
GGTTCCCCCCCGTATCCAATAAAGGATGGAGATTCTCCTTAGCCCTCCTTTTGTTGCTAAAGTATTTCTAGAAACACTTTTGTTGTCTTTTACGGGAGTAGCCAGATTAAGTTCTAGCTGGGCTATGGCCCTTCTAGTTTTCTCTCTGCACAACCTCATGACATCCTTGTAGTCCTCCTGAGTTGCCTGCCCCTTCTTCCAAAGGTCATAACTATCCTTCTTTCCTGATTCCCAGTCAAAGCCCTCTGCTCAGACAGGTCGGTTTTCTTCCCTGCCAGCTTGTCTTTCAGCAC
>NW_009597618.1:0-4984 GCF_000690535.1 Cariama cristata | reverse complement strand
CGAGTACGCAGATATTCGGAGAGGTTCCCGTGGAGAGGTCACCTGCCCTCCCCATCAGCACAGGCCGCCATCATGGCGTCTCATCTCCCTGCGCTCCCCTCTGCTTTATGGCCCCCACAGGACCCCTCTGCTCTCTTCACGGCCCATCCTGCAAACCTCCTGGTGTCCCACATCTCCCTTTTTTTGGTTTGTAGCGAAATTTAGACCGCTTCGTCCCCTCAGAAGGGCTCCTCAGGCTTTCTTGGTGCTGCACAGCGCTGTTGGGGGTTTTTGCCGTGGGCTGGGGTGCCCCCATGCAATCCCTGCCTGCCCCGAGAACGTCTGGAAGATGTAGCACTCTGTAGGTAGTAAATGTGCCCAAGTGCATGGATTTTGGGGACTGGACAGGATTTCTGGTTCTGTTGTTGTTTGTTTTGTTTTATGGGGTTGGTTTCGTTTTTTTCTTTGTCCTTTCTTCTTTTATTCTTTTATCTTTCGCTTTTTTTCATTTTCTTGGGGCTGGAGGGTGCCACGTGTTTTCCTTCCAAAAATCTGGGAATCAGACTGGGTTTGGTTGCCCCCCAGCCAAGGTAGAACGTGTAGAAAGACTGAAAATGAAGTGCTGAAGAAGGGCTGGGCAATGCCTACGGACAGGGTCGTGCGGAATTCTGCCTCCTGCTTATTTGCCGTGGGGAAAATGCCCTCAGATCAAGCAATATTGGGAAATACCTCCTGTTAATTTTGCCATTTGTTGCAACCTCTTGCAGTGAACTGGGATCGATACTACTCGACTGCCCAGTGTTCTTCTATCAAACAATTTACATACTTTTTACGAGAGTGTAATACTAAGATCATAACTTAATTCAACCCAAGTCAAAACTTGGAATTTTAGGCTACATTCGTTTTTCTTCTAGTGAAAGTGAATGCCTTTGGAATACCGGTGTGTCTAAGAAAAGCAGAGGTGATTCTGGAGCAACGGAGGATCTTTGCCAACAAAAATACTCTGATTTTTTTCTTTCAGTCTTGAGGTGAAGGTGTTTTTGGCAAATGAAGAGCCTCCTGGCCTCATTTTGACTGATCTAAGACTCGGTTCTGACAAAGCACCTGTCGAAAAACTAAATGGCACAAATCCCAAGTAATTGGGCCACTACTTTCGCTGTTGCTAATACCCAGCGAAAGCGATTGTTTTGTTTTGTGATCTAAATCTACTAAATCAAAATTGTAGTATCTATGTAGGTACAGGCCAGCAAACACGAAGAAACAGCAGAAATGAAAATTAAGGAAGAGGTGGTATTTCCCTAACGGTTTTCACAGTAATACCTTCTTGAGAAGCACTGATACATTTATAGATAAAATGGGATTAACTTTTAATAATTCTTATCTGTTATCAATAAATAGGGAATAAATATTGCCTACTATTACTGGGGGCGTGCTTATGGTTGAGGAAACAGTAGCTTTACTGAGAAAAAAGGCTTCCCCAAGGCAACATTTTGGGCACGGGTGACACCGAGGATCTGACTGCTCTGTTGTTACTTTGCAGGTTTGTGGAAGACAAAACGAGCTGGGAAATCTAGAAACAATTTCTGGGGGGAGCGGCACTGCTCATCAGCCCTGTACTGGAATAGGTGAAATATCAGAAAGAGAAAGGTGAGAAAAGTTGGGAAACCAATTAGAAAATCTTAGAAATTGGTGAAAATATTAGAAGTTACTTGAGCTCAACTTTCCTTTTTGGCTTTAGTAGGCCTAAACAAGAACTGTTTAATTCCCGGGTGCCGTAGCAGCGAATGCTTACCTGCCAAATGCCCGCTGGTATAATTGCCACGCAGGAAGTCATTTAAAAAACTCTATTGTATTTATTTTTCCTAATATGTTGAAACAGGATTATGGTGTGCTGAGGCAGAGTGTGAATCCACCGCCTCTGTGTGACCAAGACATGTCCAGTAGGAATGTTGAGCAGTGTGAAAAATTATATCTTGGATGATTTTTTTGTTAAATTAATCGGTTTGTTTTAATGTTCAACGTGACCAGCAAAAAGGTGGGATCGTGTCTGTAATCTGAAGCGCTTCCGTCTTTGCCTTTTTTTTTTTTAACCCTTCAACGATACATTTAGTAACTTTTCTAAGAATGATGGAGGAAGACACAAGTTTTAATTTTTAGAGCCTCAGGCTTTAAAAGTCACTCCATTTATTGTGTTGTGTAATTGTTTTATAGATGAAGTATTTCAGATTTTATCTTGAAAAGACGTAGTTCTGCACTGAAAGAGGATTTACAGTCAAAACTGTCTTGGTATTTCTGCATCTATTTGTAAACTTCCATTCTAAAGAAAAGTTTAAAATGGGCAATTCAACAAAGAGACTCTCTTGTGCTGTTTTTTTTGTTTTTTTTTTAAAAAAATCCTAAATAGGAAGAGTCTATTGGCTTTAGGGGACAATTCAGAAATTTGCCTGTCTCCTCTGGGACATACCAACCTCCATATCCGAGGTGGTTCCGTCCTTGCTCAGCAAAGCCCTGCTAATGCTGATGGGGGTACACTTGAGCAAACACCTTCTTGTAGCCAGAATCTTTACTGCTAGCTCCAAAGTCAGCCTGTATAAAACAAGAAAGGCACGCTAATAGGGAATGAGAAGGTTTCTTGTCTAAACAAAAGGTTACTGTATGTTTCAGTGATTAGAGAAGGATAAGAGATGCTACAGCAGTGCCAGAAGATGGATGACGTATTGCGGACAAGGAGGACGTAAATCTAAAACTCCAAGGCAAAAATCCCTGAAAGAAATGAGGTGTATCCTGCCCCGTAAAGGTGAGAGGGAGGAAGCCCTGTATCGGTTAGAAAAGTTAGACATTTGCATTGCAGTTGGAACACCTTCCCTTGTTTTCGAGGACATGCAGGTGGTGGGAACATCTTGAAGTCAGATGCGATAAGGGCCTAACAGAATTTCTGCTGCTGTCGGACAAAGGTTGCGAGACAAGATACCGAGCTTGCGCGAAGGTTCAGGGCAATTAAAGGATGCGGTGAGGAAGACTATCGGAGGCCAAAAGAAGACCGCCAGAGACCCCAGAGAAGGCCCTCGGAAATTCAAACCTCATGCCTAAGGAGTATGCCGAGATGCTGATTAGTTCCTGGAATTAGAATGAAGATGTCCTGTCGGTTCTGGGCATTTCTGTGCCTAGGTACGTAACTTTGTGACAGAGACACAAATTGTAATCCTAGCAGGAGGCCCGTGAAGTGGAGCGATCCCCCGTGCATCCAGCGCTGCAAGAAAGAGAATGCCTGCTTCTTAATACTACATTGATGTTAAGAAGTGTGACTCCCCATTTCGGTGACAATACTACGTTGTACAGGTCTGATCAGGAGACCGGAACAAATAAAATTGAATTTCCTTTAATTTTTTTGCCTTTTAGGGGAGATACTCAGTGGCCTGGCAAATAAAGGTTGTATTCATTCGCTAGCGAGAGCATTTTTCCGGACTCCTTATTTTCAGCCTGCGAAAAGCAGAATCTTCAGGTGGAATGTCCACCATGCTTGGAAGTATCTCCCGTTTTGGATAAACATTAGCCGTCCTGCGAAAGTCAATATGTACGGTAGCACCTTAACCTGGTCTTTTTTTCTTTTTGTTTTTTTCTCTCCATGGCCTCCTTGTACCACTCTGGATTGGGGAAGAGCGCTAACAGAGATAAATTGAGTTGCGTGCAATGTCTGTAAAATACATTCTAGCACTTGAGAAACATAAAATGGGATTGCCCGAGACAAATACTATTCATTTGGTTTCTTTTCCTAGCCGAAAAAACCCGTTGGCGCTTCCTTGCAGAAGGCCAGCTTTCTTGGGATGCCGGGGTGTGGCAGAATGCCTGAAAATTTGGGGCGGGGAGAGAGGGGCGAATTGGGAAACTTAAAATGTGAATGTGAGGTGTTGAACTAGAGAAAAATGTCTCCTTTTTCTGTCTTTGGAAAAAGAATTGATATCCAGAAAGGGGTTTAAAAATAAAAAGCTGTGTCTGTTCTAGAAGAGATTTTAGAATGTAATCGAAATTCGAACCAGAGATCTAGAGGGTTTTAAAATACAAAAAGAAGTCCTGTCTACAGGAACAAAAGGACTTTAAAATGCCCCAAAATAGGATCTGTTTTATATATGGAGGCATTTAAAAATAGAAAAAAGGCTGAACAGATGGAGCTGTCTCCGTTTACTGTGTGTTACATAGGAAGTCGAAGTCACTACTCGATGGCATCGAAATAGAGATCGTCAAGAAGTGTAAATAGGTCGCTAAGTCTAAAGGGGTGTCTAAGTGTAGAAGCTGTGTCCAAATCGGTACCTGTAAATCCAGAAAAGTCTCCAGGGAGAGAATATGGAAGTGTCGGCAGATATTCTAGGGCGGCGTGACTGGATCTCTGTGTAAATATGCGTCTGTGTAACTGGGTACTAGACGTGGAAATGGGTACTGGGTAGAAACCCTCGCTCTGTGTGCAACGAGACGCAGAAGTGTCAATGTCCGTGCTGGGGGAGAGGTTGAAAATGCAAAGGAACCCTGTTTGTGGAAGGGGTTTTGTGCAAAAGGCAAAATTGACAATTTTTATGTTGTGGAAAAGCGCTGAAAAAGCCTGAACTTGACATGTTTGGGAAGAGCAAAAGAACCCAATCTTTAAAAGCTAAAAAAATAAGAAAAAAAAACCAAACCCAAACTTGGGGGAACTTTTGGGGTGAAAGGTGGGCAGTTGGAGGGGCCTGGGCGTGGGCTGTCTGGCAGCCGGAGGGGATTCTCCATTGCGGGTGACGCCAGGTGAGTTATCTGCCGTGGATTAACCCGGGGGGACCCCCGGTGTGGGCGGTGCCCACCCATGTCCCCCCCGTGGGTGTTTCTACCCACACATACTCCAGCCTGGGCCTCCCTCCGTCCCTCTCCTCGCCGTCTCCACCCCCCTCCCTGCTCTCTCTGCCCCCTGGCCCCTCAGTCTCGGTTTCAGATTATAACTTCTCGTACTGTCACAAGTTGCCTGGGAGAAAAGGCTGAC
>NW_009597617.1:39977-45522 GCF_000690535.1 Cariama cristata | reverse complement strand
TCTGATTTGATTGGTAATAAATTAAACAATTTCCCAAGTCAAATCTGTTCTGCCCATGACGGTAATTGCTGAGTGATCTCTCCCTGCCCTTACCTCGACCCCGGAGCCTTTCATTGTGTTTTCTCTCCCCTGCCCAGCTGAGGAGGGCAGTGACAGAGCAGCTTTGGTGGGCACCTGGCCTCCAGCCGGGGTCACCCCACCACAGGAACACTGTATTCTGTCTTTGGCTGTGTTGATGTGTGGTGTAATTGATTTTGAGCTTTCAATTAATATCAGCAAAACAGAACCTTTCATCTGAATCAGCTACGCTTCAGAACTTACAAATGGAAGGAGAAGGGATCCATGCCATGCTATATTTAATTTTGCAAACCGAGCCTGGCTTCCATAGCTTCCTCTTAGTCATTTAAGAAGCTTTATGCAGTCCCACCATGTTTCATAGTTTTGCGCAGGCATTCGGGAATACTGTGTCATTGTTTGCTCCTGGTTTCATTCTCTGAAACTCACGTGAACTTTGCCTTAGGTTTGAGCCTCCTGATTTCAGTTTAAATTTTGAACCTGAAAACTCAAGGGGAAATGAAGGGCCAAGCCCTTGAGCTTACAGGTGATAGAAGACATCGGTGTGGAGGAGGCCCCAGAGCGACCACGCTCAGCACGGGCAGGGGCTGCACAAGGACTGGCTTCCCCAGAGACCTCGAGCTCTGAAGGAACTGGATGTGGCAAAGCAGAGGGAAGACCCAGGCTGAGCTTTTGGGTTCATCACAGAGCTTGGGGTGGTCTTCACTTTAAGAGGATTTAATATAAAATTGTTGCACAGATCTCCTTTGTATTCTGCTGCTTTCCACCTGTGTATGAAGGGCCTGCATTTGCACACAAATTCCCTTTGAGAGTTGAGCTGCCTCTGTAGCTCTCCTGATGGTGACATGTGGAAAATGGAGTACCTGCATTTGAATTTTAAATTTCTTGTATTACAGGGGAATTAGGCCGTACTGATAGTGCTTTAGATGCACTAAATGGTAGCACTAGCTTTCTGGAAGCCAACTTCACAACCATCTCACAGGCAGTGACATAGCTATGAAGGAACTGTCGTGGAGGACTCTTCATACACTCAGCCCCTGTTAATACAGAGGCTTTACAAGGCAGCATGAATCAGGCAAATGGATGCAGTTCCTTTTTGCCGAGCAGCGTCTCTCTGTGGAAAAAATAATGTGTAATAAGCAGTGTGAGTGGGATGGCCAACCAGAGCTAAACGGATTAATTGTTATTTGGCATTCCCATGCGATGAGTGATTCACTTGGCAATCACAAGGTCCATTTATCTTTTAATACTCTTTTTTGGATGTGATTATGATATATTGTGCATACAAGTAGAAAATCAATGCTTTCACTAATAATATTTTTAATTTTATTAGAGAGCGCATTGCAAAATACAACTTTTTGCAGCTCTCTTCTAACTTTGAAGATTTTTTTTGTACCAGTATTAGTATTCTCCCTAATCCTGGCATTAAAAATTACCTGTTATTTTTATGTGTTCCATGACCTCCACAGAGCAGAAAAACACACCGTTTCTACTACCAGTTGGTTTTCCACCAACTTGTTCTGCAACAGATATAAAGAGCTGTGCCATACAGGGAAAGTAATTTCTTCAGGGGGCACAGAAGTGTAGCTGCCAGGTTTTTGTAAGCCAGAATCTCATGACACCTTTTTTTGTGAGGATCAGCATAAGTCAGGCTGACCATAAATTCAGAACATTTCCTTTATTCCTTGGCTAATCTCAACAATTAGCAAGTACACATAAAAGTAAGAACCACTTACAGAATTTGTAACTGTACTTGGCAAATGAGGAGGGGTAAGAAATACAGCAGAGCCAGCAAGACTTTAAAGCTCTACCATGATAGATCTTACCTGGAGAAAGTACTGCAAAGCTGTCAATAGCTGCTTGTAAACAGTAGAGCTTGAAATAGGGAAAACATGTTTTTTCCCTGTCAGAATGGCACAAAGCCTTGGCTGAAGCCCTTGCCTGGCCTATCCATCTGGCTGATGTGAGAAATGAGGTATCGATTTTTTTATACCATACGATCAGAAACTTAGAGGAGCCACAAAGCTAGCAAACAACACACAGTTTTATTACACTCTGAGTAAGATGTTGGAAAACTTTTGCAACACACATCTTTCTGTTTACCAAATGCAACAATTCACATTATTAACCAAAGAAATATAGAACACACACTGCTAGATTTGCTTCTGGTGAGAACTGATGTAGCTAGCAACTGGCTTATGTGCTACAGCTTTCCATGTTACAGATTATTTGTTCAGTAAAAGGAAATAATTCCTTTGTTAAAAATAAGCTGTAGGTCTGCAATTTTTTGGAATCACTCCATTACATTAGAAACACAGTTGCTGCTCATTTCAAGGAAATGTGTGCATCAAAATCCATTCTGTATCCTTGAAATTATCGATCTAAGCACCCAGAATGATCTCTTATCTAGAAAACAGTATACAAGAGGAAATCAGAGTGGAAAATTCATATATTATAAATAAGAAATTACAAGGTAAAGTCAAGAGTACCTGTAGGTACTTGCAAGAAATTAAGATCTCAATATACAACAACATACGGTATTTCCTTCTTTCTACTCAAAGCCACTTGCCTACAAGAGCCAGAACAGAGAAGTCTGAAGATCTGGAAACGTTAGTGGGAATGAGAAAGACGTGCGGCTGGCTACAATATTTGGCATCAGTAGCAAGTTTGCATTATTTTATCCCTGCTAGAGAGACGCAGCAGTTCAAAACTTTCTTAATAAGCCAAAAAGTCCCAGAGGGCTGCGGTTTCCCATAGGAGGTCTTTTAATGATAGACCAGCCCTCACGTCCGATGCATCTGTTCTGCTGACTGCCATTACTTTAAATAGCCACTGCGTTATCCTGTCTGCATTTAAATAGGCAAGGGGATGAATAGGCCTATTTTGATTTCAGAAAGCGTTACCAATGAGATGGACAAAACACCGGCGGGACGGGCACAGCGAAAGGCACGAGCCCAGGAGGAGCTGCCTGCCCCAGGCCCACAGACCTTGCTCATCCCACGGGCTGCAGCCTGCGAGCGGCTTTGTTAGGAGAACAGGGTGCTGTTGCCGGCCAGCAGCTTTCTGGGGTTTGTTTCAAAGTAAGCCAGTTCAGAAGTGGGAATGTTCCTCAATATTCCCAAAAAAAAGCGAACAGAAACACAGCATGAACCTGACTCTGCAATTGTAATGAGAGGAGGTAAACCAAGCAAAACCCAAGCCCAGCAATTAACATACACAACTCTCACGACGAAAGCACTGAGCTGAGCCTGCGGAGTGTGTGCAGCCCCCTTCTTCGTGCCCCAGAGGTTCTGTGCACCCCATCCTGGGGCCTGTGCTAACCCCTAACCAGGGTCTGTGGGTACCTCCGGGGCACATCATGCAAAGAGCTTCTCTCCCCTGCCAGGTTGTCAGAAAGTCCACTGACCCCAGGCACTGGTGAGGCCGCACCTCGAGTGCTGTGTCCAGTTCTGGGCCCCTCACCACAAGAAAGCCCTTGAGGTGCTGGAGCGAGTCCAGAGAAGGGCAGCGAAGGTGGGGAAGGGTCTGGAGCACAAGTCTGATGGGGAGCGGCTGAGGGAGCTGGGGGTGTTTGGTCTGGAGAAGAGGAGGCTGAGGGGAGACCTGATCGCTCTCTACAACGACCTGAAAGGGGGGTGTAGCCAGGTGGGGGTCGGTCTCTTCTCCCAAGTAACAAGGGGTAGGACAGGAGGAAAAGGCTGTGAGTTGCACCAGAGGAGGTTTAGATTGGATATTAGGAAGAATTTCTTCACCCAAAGGGTTGTCAGGGGCTGGCACAGGCTGCCCAGGGAGGTGGTGGAGTCCCCATCCCTGGAGGTATTTAAAAGCCGTGTAGGTGTGGTGCTTAGGGACAGGGCTTAGTGGTGGGCTTGGCAGTGCTAGGTTAGCGGTTGGACTCAATGGTCTTAAAGGTCTTTTCCACCCTAAACAAGTCTATGATTCTATAACCCTTCAAGCCCTGTGCCTGTTTGTGCTGGATCCTGCAGGTCCCGATTTGGTCTGTGGTCCATGCAGGCAGGTGAGGAGTCCCCATGCCTGTACCCCCCCGGGAATACCCACTCACCTCGGCAGCGGCTGGCAGGCAGGCATGGGAGCTGAGGTATCTCTTCCCAGCCAGAATGGGTGATTGGGTTTTCTTTTTAGGAGATAGGTCCTCCTGCCAAAGCCAAGGAGGAGTGAGGGCTTTCCCAGAAGAAGGGGGATAGAGCTGCTTCATTTTTTACCTGCAATACTGTCGCCAAAACACTCGCTGCATTGATGGATAGCCCTTCCTCTCTGTTTTGCTGGTCGGGAGAGTATAACCGTTTAGCTACAACCTGTTCTATCCTGGAAGCTTCACAGGACGTGACATCCTTTTCCTTCTACTGAAGTGTTTCCATTCCACTTTAAATATTCATTACATCCATGAGAGGTACATAAGAATGTCTTCTCTGGATAATTTTCAGTGCCATTCCTTGTCAATACAGAGTTTATTACAACTGATTTCCAATGAGAGCTCTTTGCTCCAGAATTCCCTATGGCACTGAGCTGGTTTTGGCTGGGGTAGAATTAATTTTCATCACAGTAGCTGGTATGGGGCTGTGGTTTGGATTTTTGCTGAAAACAGTGTTGATTAATTCAGGGATGTTTTCATTACCACTGAGCAGGGCTTGCCCAGCATCAAGGTCTTTTCTGCTCCTCACCCCACCCCACCAGCGAGGAGGCTGAGGGTGTACAAGGAGTTGGGAGGGGACACAACCGGGACAACTGATCCCAATGACCCCAGGGATATCCCGTACCGTATGACGTCAGGCTCAGCACATACAGCTGGGGGAAGAAGGAAGGGGGGACATTGGGAGTGATGGCGTTTGTCTTCCCAAGTCACCGTTATGGGTGATGGAGCCCTGCTGTCCTGGAGATGGCTGAACACCGGCCTGCCCAGGGGAAATGGGGAATGAATGGTGGTTTGGAGAGGAACAAGTGTGGGAAAACAGAGGGCAAAGGGGAGAAAAGGAGCTGGTCCTGTGCAAAGAGGCACTGGCCAGGATGCACTCAGTCCCGATCTCCAACTAAACTCCATGTCTGGCAGGGCTCTCGGGGGGGTGCACATGTGTGTTTGGGGGGGCTGAGTGCTGGGGTGGGCCGCAGTAGACCTGGGTGGGAGTCCTATGTGCCCATGGTGCTGGCACGGGGCATGACGAGGGTGAGCTGTCAGTGTGTGGCCCTGGCCAGCACCAAGCTAGACCAGCTGGCAAGTGGGGCGGGTGGCCTGGGGGCCAAGGGGGGCTGTCTCTGGGAATGGGGCACCCGGGTGCATGGTCTGGGGGCAGGGAGCTGTGGCAGGCTCCCCACTCTGGGCTGCCAGATTCAGCACTGCCTTACCGGGAGGGCTGACTCCAACCCTTGCTTTTGAGAGCTGGGCAAAGGCCTTTGCCAAGCATATAGCTCAGGTCAGAGAGAACGAGTGAGATGTTTGTTTTGGCTCCCACCA
>NW_009597617.1:31815-39946 GCF_000690535.1 Cariama cristata | reverse complement strand
TCAGCAGGAGCTAGGTGCTGAGCTGTCTTGCACATCTAGTCTGGCACAAGTTAAACCCAGTCTATTTGTTTGGGAGGTATGCATGCATTTGCGTGTGTCTCAGATGTACATCCAAACGGCATATTAAAAAATAGATCAGGATGGCACAGTTTCAAATGAACGCTTCAAACAGCGTAAAGAAAGCCAAATGCCTTACACCCCCATGACTTGTGGTCCAACAAAGGCATGCCAGGAAGATTTCTCGCTATTTAAGGGAGCCTGTATTCCCCAGTCTGGTGTTGCCCACTTCTATTGATTTGTTATGCCATTTTTTTCTCTTTAGCTTTCAGATTCTGGTCTAGAAGTGTATTTGTTCAACTAGGTTTGGGGTCATAAATAATTGAAATGCACTAAGAAGTGGTAGTTTTGGCTGGTTGATTTATATAGCGGGGAGAGTAAAGTGGTTGTGACCTTCTGGCTCTATCTTTGACAAGCGTATAATTGGGAGACAAGAAAGAGGCTCAAAAGCATGCCCCCACATGGAAAATGAGCCACTTCTGCTTATGAAGACATGAGGTCGTTCTTCTAAATTGCCTCTCATTCATGCAATGCATAGTCTATATATTCATCTCTTAACAGCCTTGTTGGCTTTTCCAGACGTGCTGGATATTCCTCCGTGTCTTGTTTGGTTTTAGTGGTCGGAGAATACGAAAGCAATGCAAGCCTAATGAGTGAAATCATTGTGCATACAGTGCCGGGAACCTCAGAAGCCAAACCCCAGGAACACAGAAAAGCAGGAGCAGGAAAAGGAAAAGGGAGGCAGAAAAATGCCTTTGGTTTGTTTTTCTGTGCCACTAATGGCCCTCAAAGGAAGGCAAGAAGTCCTTCACACAGAAGTGGAGGGACTAAGTTCCTTTGGTTTAAATGTGGTGTAGGATCAGGTCCCTTCTTGGTCACTTGTGCTGCCTGTGTGGGTTCGTGCCCTCTGCGGGGTCCACTGGCTTTAACTCTTCCATGTCAATGTAAATGACTCGCCACCAGAGAGGGAGGACCAGGTTCCCTACCTATCTGTCATCACCTAAACGTGGGAGGGACTCTACCAAACCATAATACAAGCCGCTACGATGCCACTGCTTCTGCTTATCTGCAGTGATCTAATGCTTTCAAACGGTCTATTATTTATGGAGACAATTTTAGGTCTAGTGTAAAATATGTTGTTCTTTTTTGAAAAATCAAACCATGGTATATTAAGCATGAATTGTCTGGAATTTTTTGTATTGTTAGCTTTTGATGCATATGAGGAACAGCACTTTGCATCAGTCCTTGCAGCCCTTAGTGTCAATTTTTTATTAATGCTTCCCTTGTAATTCTGTATTTGTTTCTAGTGTAGATGGAGACTAAAATGGGAGCTCTCCAGTGACTAATACGACATTTTTGAATTTTCATGGATGTTAACAAAAGACTGTGCGGTCCAGTGAATAAAAGCTACTTAGTAAGTTTAAAATGACACTGAGATTATATCCCATATGGGTAATTTTTTTAAATTAATTTATTAAAATCTTGTTATTTTCCTTTAAGACAATATTTCCAAAGAGATTTAGCAGTCCATAAATGAAATGGACAAGTTCGTGGTCAGCTGTCATTCTGTTATTTGATTAGCTCTAAATCTGCATGGGTTGTCTGTTGTCACTGGGTCCTTGGTCTGTAGCATTCAGCTTTCTGTCTCCCACGAGGCACTCACTACATTTGCAAGCCCCAAACACAGGGCTTGGGGGACACATTGATGGTGGGTCCTTCCTCTCGCCCACCCCATGGACATCCAGGAATGCAAGTGTCTTGGGCAAAAAAGAGACCAAGCTAAAGACAGCATGGCTAGGGTCAAGGCTACCGCACCCGGCTAGGAGGATAGATGGCTTTTTAATCGGATTTTTAAAAAAGCATAGGGAAAAGTGGGGAGGGGACCAGAACTTGGGGGACACATTGATGGTGGGTCCTTCCTCTCGCCCACCCCATGGACATCCAGGAATGCAAGTGTCTTGGGCAAAAAAGAGACCAAGCTAAAGACAGCATGGCTAGGGTCAAGGCTACCGCACCCGGCTAGGAGGATAGATGGCTTTTTAATCGGATTTTTAAAAAAGCATAGGGAAAAGTGGGGAGGGGACCAGAAGGGTGCCGGGGGTCATGGCTGGGCACTTGCTTCCTGGGCAAGTGAAGAAGGAAGCAGAGAAGGGTCTTACACGCCAGGCTCCTCCATCCCAGAAGGGCACTGAGACGTGCCGCTGCAACGCAGCTTGGCTGAGCACGGCTTTTATTTAGGCGAGTAATTCTAGCTTGTCCCAAGGAGCCCTGGAAAGCAGACATTCACTTGATTCATTACTGCTCTCTGAAAATTTACAGTGATGAAGCAAACATTTCAGCAAAAAAATTCTCAAGTTCTATTCGGTTTTTTGGGCTAAACATTTTCTGATATATACCTTATCAATTCAGGACATGATAAATGGCATTCTTTAAAGACAGGCTTTGGTTTGACATACTATGTCATTGTCCCACGTCAAAAACATTGCCAGTTCTAACAATACACATTGTCTGGTGAGCTTCTATATCTATTTTCAGTGAATACGTTGAGAAAATGTTTGTTGCTTTAATGGGGCATATATGTAAAACTATAGCATAGACCAAGTATGAAAGAAATACAGCTTTGAGGAACTGCTGCTGTGCAGAGCTAAAGGTGAAAATGATTAAGAAGAAGAAGAAATTGTATTCAAAGTTAAAAAGCAGTTTTGGCCCAGAATAAATATAAATGAGCTTTCCACTGCTTTAAGGTTTTTAGTTTCTTTTCTGGGTTTGAAGCTATTATTCTGACTATAAAGGAGGGAGGGAAATTATACGCAGTCGTACAAATAGGATCAAAAATTTGTTCCATTTGAACTTTAGCCTATGAACTAAATAGGATGTGGATTATCTCAGGCTGCAAATCTGAGCAGAGTTAGGAAATGTCAGCTATGTTAATGAGCAAGCAGACATTTATCAGGGAACCACTGCGAAAGTAATCTTCTTGCCAAGCCATTGAAGATGTGCCAACAGGTTTCATCTGTAATTGGGGGCACCAAGGCAGACAATTGGACAGACCGGACCCCTCTTTTCACAGCCATGGTGTTTCAATCACATGTCTGCAAGTCTTTCTTGTTCTTTGTGTCTGTAATTTTTTGCATCACTGCCGCTAATTGTGCCCCCTTTGAAAAGTGGCCCTGTGCGAATGGATCCTTTCCTTTGTGACACTTCAAGGGACACAGCCAGGGCCTTCCTGATGTTCCCAACCCAAGCTCACCCTCAGAATCCAGAGTAGCTTTAAAACAGATTTGACTTTTTTTCTTTTTGCCTCGATCAAACAAAATAGACTAACTTTGTTTCTAGTTGACATAATTTTCAGGTTTATATTTATTTATAGTCTCCTTGAGTTTCATCCCTGCAGAGAAAGTGATGGAAGAGAACGTCTGCACCGTGCCAGACATGATAAGTGCTCCAACCTTACCAAAACCCGTGGGTTAATAGCACCCTTTCATTTGGCATGTGCATAAATATTTCAGGGCTCGGGTTCTAAAATGAGGGCAAATCTCTGCTGACTTTCCTGGGCCTTGGATCCACTCCCTGATGTCTGTTTGGTGTCTCCTTGGATGGAGGACATCTCCCCTCAAGAGAGCAAGCTACTGGTTGGCAACTTCTTTGCCAGCTCTCCTCCTGCTGCCAGGTCTCCTGGCAGGTTTCCTCCAACACTAGGTGCTTTTAACCTCCACCGGTACCAAGGGTATGGCTGGAGAGCCACGAGCAGTGACAGTCACAGGGGCTGACCACCTCCTGCAGACCTTCAGCCACAGCCTCGGGGGTCAGCTCTACCGCAGCAGAGAGGAGGTGACCACAGCATCCCCAACTGCTCTTCCATCATCATCTGACCATGTGTTCAGTTGTGCACCATGCCTAAAGCTCAGCGCCACAAGATTTTTCAGTCCAGGACACTTTTTCACCCTGAGGAAGTTTTTTGACAGCTGACCAGTATCTGCAGTATTCGGTCGGTGCCGTCTCAGGATTTTCTGGTGTAGAGCAGTGCAGCACTCAGTAAATACACTATAAATTCACATCTAAGGTTTCCTCTGATCTTGCTCTCACTAAACCTGGGGAAAAAATTTATTACCTAATTCACCCGAAACCATTCTGTATATTATTTTTGTACATGAAAAGCATTTTGGTTACAGTGAAATCTCTGCTTCTCTATATTGTTACAAATGTCCGTGTGTCTAAGTTTTGATTCACACCGTGCAGGCAATTGACCTTGTACTGATTGATTGTTCAGAAAGCCAGGTTTATACTTATAAACTCGATTAATGCAAAACTGCTGGAACACAGCTGAAGAACACAATAAAACACAGAAACTCTTTCAAATACTAAATCAAACACAAGTTTGCCTTCACTGTTATGTGTACTGGGCCAAATTCACTTCTCTGTAGGATTTGCTTCTGCCGACTGGGTGTACAGGAGGATATATTTCATATATGAACCTTTAATTCTAATAGCTCAAGAAAGTCAAATGCAACAGCTGAGAAGCTTTGTGTGCAAATGGGTATTACCCACAAGAAGCAATTCAAATACATGAAGCATGCAAAAATCATTTGAAAGCTACACAAATGATGAAAACTTGCTACATAAGAAATAAAAAGATCACTTAAATGGGCTGTATAAATGTCTGAATATCTATAGCTTTGCTCAGAATTGATGAAGCATTTTAAATTTCGGTGTAAGGTGATTCAAGAATTTAGACCTGTGAGCGTGGGGGTCCAAACAAGCTTTCTGGGCTGCACATTTTGGAAGGTGCTTCTGTTAAAAAAAAAAGAAAAAGGTTCTTTGGTTTGCTTTAATCCTCATTCAGAAGAAAACCAAAGGGAATTAGGTTTTTAGCAACCACTTTCTCAGACTGGTTCAAGTCCCAGAGGAATAGGAAATACAGGTGAGTCTGAACTGTGAAAACTGGGACTAAAGTAAGAATTTGACTCTGAATTTATCCAAATTCAGCGACGTTAATTGTACGTCTTCTTAGGAACATATAAATGGGAATGTATGTATTTTAGTTTTTGTAAAGGGATGGCTAACACTGGCTGAAAGCTCTAAAGCCACACCAGTGATTGCTATCGCAAGGAGTGATAAATTCCGTGTAAGAAAGTTTGAGGACATGGCAGAATGAACCGATCTGTTGTGGGACCCCTCGGAGCGGCGCTGAGCGAGGCCGGCGCTGGAAGTGATCTGCTGGGAACTGACACTGCTGCCCGTAGAGGAGATGATACAGGTGGGAGCAGCGCATCGTTTTCTGAATAAAATACCAAGCAGAAGGCAATGTAGTTGCAAAACCCACTGCGTTGCCCTTTCCCCAATCCATTTCCAACCGGAGGAAGCCAACCCAACAGCTTTGTGGTGAAGGAGTTAATTTGCTGTGACCGGGATGTTAAAGCTGCCCGGAGCAGGCAGGGACTGGTGTAGGTGCGGGGTGGTTTCTGCTGAGCTGTGCTGGTTTCGGAGGGATCACAGGCGCTGTGGGTTGTATCTCTCCTTCCTTTGAAGGCGGCAGCAGCCAAGCAGCCTCTCAAGTTTACCAAGTGAGGAAAGAATTATTTCTTCCTCGCCTGCTGTGTTCTTCACAGGGGCACCAGGGCCCATCAAATGTAATTATTACCCACTGGAAACTTAAAAAGGCAGAACAGACTAATTAAAAAAAGATCATTTAAGGAGTATCAATATTACCCCCTCTCCTTGCCACTGGCAATGTCTGCAAGGCTAAATTTTCACACCACCTGCAGTGGCTGGGCTTTGACACCCATTTGTCACCAGCCCGACCCGGCTGGGCAGGGGAAGAGGGGCTGCCCCGGCCAGGCCCCGCAGTGGGGTCCGCAGGCATCGCCCCAGAAGGGGCCTGGGGAAGGAAAGCTGGCGGCAGGAGGGAGCAAACGCGCAGCTGAGTGGGGTAACTTCCACAGAGCCACGCCACCCCGGAACACCGGAGCGGCGAGAGGACTGCACTGCGGGGGGTGGTTGTGGGGCACCCACGTTTTGTCCATGGCCAGTGTGGATGAGACAAAGGATTTTTTTTACCTTGGAAAGTAAATATAGCACCTGGTTTCTTGCCTCTTCCTAGGGAAAAATATTTTTCTGACAGTAAGAATGTTTTGTTCCTGACTTTTACCTTCGCTTTCCTGGGCTGTGGGCTGCACATGTCGGGGTGATATGGGAGCTCCGGGGACGGTCCCAGCCCTACCCTTACACCCCTCGGCGCTGACAAACCGCTTGGCTTGAAAAATCCGCATGCGGCAGCCAAAAGGGGAGGTCGTTATGCCTTCCAAAGTTGCAAGAGGAGCCGGTTTGAGCTGGGTCATTCTGGTCACAGCTCATGGAGGCCCCAGCTACAGCTGGCTAATAAAAGAGCAGAACGCACAAAGACACCTTTAACAGCTGGGCCAGGATGCTCCGGCTGCCAGGCACTGCCTGCCTTCCAAGTGGGCCAGTCCCAACCCTCAGAAAAAACTCTTTGTGTTCTGATGGTGCTAAGCATTTTTTTACCTTTTTACTGAAGGCGTTAAGAAAATAAACAGGAGAGGGCTGTCGCCTGCTCAGTCAAATGAAATATTCAAAAGCAGCATCAGTTGAAGGGCTTCTTACAAGAGACCAAGTAGCCATCCTTCTTCTCGTTCAGGTTGGCGGTCATTAAAAGCAGGGAGAGGACTGAGCTGGCATCGGTGGGATTGCTGGTTGTTTTGCTGTTTTGTCCCCTGCTTTCCCTGAGCGGAACTGCCCTCCCTCCTCGCCACCAAATTGCACTTGAGTCGGTACTTTTGTTTCTGCTGTTCTGTTCAGACGGATGCTCTAGCTGTTGTGATGCAGTGCTAGTTATTTTGGTTTTTCAAATACGACTCAGTCCTAAAGTAAGCCCTTAAACAATTTTATTTTACAGTTCCAAGCAATACTGCCGGTACATAAATGACATCCTCTGAGTTACATTTGGAGTCTGAAATGGTAAAATGAGATTACTGATAAAAACAGATTTTAAAATGAAGCATAGTAATGGAGTTTGGCTCTCGTATGGATGAAATATCATGTGATCAATAGATTATTATGGTTTGTAGTAGTTAAAGTTTCATGTTATAGAAATAATCTATGAACAGATTAGTACAATATAGTGTTGTAAATCTCCTGTTATAGTAAACAATGCCTACTCAGCATTTTACAAACTGTGTAAACTCTGGCAATAAGAAAATACTGATTATCGCAGTTAGATGAGTAATGGATTTTAACAATTGATTTTTTTTTGTTTGTTTTTATCATTTTGCATTAGCACCATACTGACCAAAACAACAAAAAAAGTGAAATACACTGACACGCTCGTGGCTGTTCACATGGCCGATGAGCAGCCAGGGCACAGAGATCTGACAAACGGCGTTTGCAACATCATCTTTTTCTTTTCAGGCCCTCTGTAAAACGGTGCTTCTTACTCAAAAAAAAGTCCAATGGTATGCTTTGTCTTTTCTCCCAGGACAGAGATTTGGCCACCATGCTAAAGCAACTAGAAGTTTTAAATTTTTAATTAGAAATTAAAATGGCAACAGAAGAGATGGCCAGGAGCGTGACCTGGCGAATACGGCTGTGACTTGGGCAGAAGACGGGACTGCAGCGGCTCTGCCCCTTCTCCACCGGTCACCCGCTCCGGAGATGCCAGAGCTGCTCTCGCCTTCTTACTCGGGTTTTCTTTATATAGTTGGCGAAAGCTATCTAGTGATTTTTGACTTAAATTATTAACTGGTTTGGGGACAAGTTAAGCTGCATTTGCCTGTAAGTGAGTTTCACCATTAAAAAATAACTAGCTGAGCCCTACTTTAGAGCTGCTGCTAATTTTGTCTGCGAAATGAAGGGAGTCCCCGCCTGTTTGGGAGCCCAGGTGAGCTGGGCACCGTCCCTGGGCTGCAGTGGGAGACGACTCCGCTTCGGCAGAGACCCTCAGGTGCTGCCTGGCCCCTGCGGACCTACCCCCGAGCCGAGCCCTTGCCCACAGCGGGGTCACCGGCCAGCGGTGCAAGGTGCGGCTCCACCCGCCCCCGGGGGGGGGGGGTGGGCCACC
>NW_009597617.1:21401-31707 GCF_000690535.1 Cariama cristata | reverse complement strand
TGGGGCGCAGCCGCGGTAACGCACAGGCCCCAGGCTGCCATGGAAGGAGGGCAGTTCGGCAGTTTTTCAGCACTCCCTGCATAAATATCCACTTGTAGGCACCCTAGGAAAGAGCAGTGGCTAGTATCTCAGCTGTGACTTAACGACCGTGTTTCACCAGATGTGCAGTTAAAGGTGAAGCTCTCACAAAAGGCAAAGCTGTCCTTGGGCATAAGAAGGGCCCTGTTCTCACCCCTGGAAAATTTGTGAGGACCAGCAATTTGCAGCTGCAGCGTTAGCTCCCTTTTCAACAATTAACAGCACTGCTGCGTTTTGTCAACTTGTTTCACCATAGCACTGAATTCAGCGTTGTGACTGAAGACATCTCTGCCTTTGTATCTGTAGGTCTATTAACTTAGGGCAATCACTCTGCGGAGAGGTGACAATTCCTTTATGGAAGTTATTGAATTCTGGTACTGCAAACACTGCAAACAGTGCATCAATAATGAAAGGCCAGTAAGAGAGCACAATGTACCTGCATCGTTCAGAATATTTTTTTTTTTTTTATGGACCACATCGTCTGTCAGATAATTTAGGCCTGGAAATTAGACATCAATTTTTAATAATATTTAAATTTACATTTCAAGGAAAATTAAAAACATGACCTACTAATTACTGGCTTGACTGAATAGGAGGGAGATGGGGAAGAGGGAGTGAAAGGGAATGAAAACAAGGGTCACCGAGATGTCTCATTGGAGATTGCTGACCTTTAGAAGAACTCCCAACTGAGTAGTAACCTTGAACACTGATAAATTAGATAACACTCACTCAACTCATTCTCATTTTTTATTTAGCACAGACTTCCAGCTTTGCTCAGCACTGTGACTTCTGCTCTTTACAGAGATGTAACACTGACCGTCGCTCCAAGGATCTGACTCAAGGTTTAGCTACTACGTTATGTCTCGATTCTTGGCTTTTCAGCCTGTTTCTTAGGGTATTGCACTGTTCTTCACGAGCCTACGACAGCAGAAAGAGCCTGCAACACTCAGGTCAGGGTAGGCAACAAAAGAGAGAGATGTTTGTTTTCCATCTATACACCATTTTAGTTTTGATTAAAAGCTGGGATTAAACACCAGTATTACTCTGCCTTTGAGAAAGGATTGAGAAAACAATTGGAGATCATTTTCCTTCCAGTTCTTCTATTTATTATAGGTCTAAATCCAATGTCAGGGGATGCACTGACCCTGACTTGCCTCACCTGTAACTTATCTTTCCATGGACCCAAAATAGGGATGTTTACAGCTGATCTGTGGGTATCTGCCCTCCTCTCCATCAGCTCCACTGCTTTCCTTCAGAGCTTCCCACAGCCTCTGCCAGAGCCCAGGGATTCTGTCCTTGAAAAATGTTCACCCTTTTCAAAAAAAGGAGTCTGGTCTTTTCCTATGACATTTCCTAGACTTTTCGTATGTCTATCTTATACCTATTCTTGAATGAAATTGAAGTGCAATGCTTAAATGGTAATACCTTCTACAACACCTCCTCTCAGAAGCAGCTGCCATGGGAGATGTGCCTCTGTGTCTGCAGGGAAAACATCACCTCAATTACTAGCAGGCAAGAACACACTGTACAGAAAGCAGCTCCTTTTTCAAGGACCTAACACTCTTCTTTAAAAACTTTGATTGCAGCTTGCCAGGAACTGGACAATACAGCAAAACTCTTGAGTACCTGTTATTTATGGACTAGGCGAGGAAAAAGGTTCATTTGGTCTGAAAATCTTCTCAGTTTTAATGGTTCAATGTAGACTATCAATTTGGGGGGTTTTTTGCATTTTTTCCAGATGTTTAGTTTCTTGATTTTGTTTGTATTATTTGCATTCAATGGCCCAGCACTCTTGTATTCCCTGTTCCAAAAACATCCAGTTCTCAGCAGACTCTAGGGCTCAAGGGAATACCTACCAGACACGTGCAGTTGTGTGGCATTCCTTTGATCTCCTGCTGTACACGAAACACTGTAAACTATCATCTGTTTGCAGGAACATGATTCTGTTTTGAAAAAAACCATATACAGGGACTCCCCTTGTAACTTAATAATACACAGGGGTAAGAGTAATAGAAGTTTTGCCTGTCCAGGTTGCACAACAATCTACTGAACTGGTAAGAGAGATGCGAAGAGCAGCAAGGCACTTTGAAAAGAACATGACTACTAAAGCAGTATTTAAAAGATGTTGTCATTTTGGGCAGTTTCCTTCTCTCCTGTTTTGCCTCCACTGTTCGTGATGCATTCCTTAAAAATTCAGCCTTTTCAGCCCGTAATTTGTAAGCACTTCTTTATTCTTTATTTCTCTTCCAGAATAACAGCTTTGGTCATGTAGCCTCTTTTATTTATTGTCCCAACAGTACAGTAGTGAAAATAGGGTTTGCGTATTGAAGTGATCTCGCTGCATTAAGATACTTTACGCAAACAACTACAACAGCTGTGGAGCTTATGGAAAGATAAACCAACCTGTGGCAGCTAGAGAGAGGAGGAATCTGGAGAAGATCCCCTGGAGATCTGAAGAGATGCAAGTTGGGTGGGTGACAGCATCCTGCTGGCACAGAGGGTCTGATCTTCAGGCACGTGAATTTGCTGTTCAATCCACCGTCGTGACTCAGGCATGAAGTTACTTGTGTGTTCTCAGAACAACAAAGATAAGACATGAGAGGCATAAGGGTGTGCTGGGCAGAAGCTCCCATCAGTAGAGGTGCTAGGCAGGCAACACTCCACCTGTACTGCCCAGCTGCCTAGGCACGCTGGCAAAGAAGACACGGTACCAACACGCATGCAAATGACAGCCTTGAAAAGGAAAGATGGCACAAACAGAAACTTAAGGTAAGAGAAATATTTATTTAAATTTGCACAATAACGAGCTTATACTGAACAAATTCAATCAAGAAATAATAGTAAGTGCAGTAAAACAAGGAAATATTGATGACTTTTCCCATCAGAAAACATTAAGAAGCCATGCCTGTGCATCACGGTTTTTCTTTTTGGATTTTTTTTTTCTTTTTTTTTACAATAACTTCTTTTTTTTTTTTCAGCGCACATACTGTACATATCACATCATAGCTGCTAGGTTCTTTACTTCTGAAGGCTTCATCCTTTTACTCAAATGTCTGCTAAATTCTGCAGTGAGCAATCAAACACATTTGTGCAGTTCCAAATATGATTAGGTAAAAATCTCTGCATCTGGTCAAGTGTTGGACTTTCAAAGCTTCGGAAGACCCTGTAAGAGCTCCTAGTTGATTTTGGATCTTGACATCGTTATGTACAGCATTACAATGTGTCACTTCACACTAACCTAAATATTCTGCATAATGATGTCAGACAGACAAATAGCCAGAAGATTTGGACCTAACCTCATCCAAAGGGTTACACATCTGAGCTTGTCTTGAGTCCCATAAATTTCACTCTGATTCAGGTAACTGAGTTCATCACATATCTGCACTTTAGATGGACAAAACCAATCTAATTTTAATTTTGAACAATTTTTGGTCTAACGGTCTTTTTTGTGAAGGAAAATTCTTTAACCAGAAACTGCTTGTGAGAGATGGTTGTTGGTGTCACAGTTCCTGAAGGCACTGTGGGTCCACTGAGCAACAGACGTGGCCATTCTAAAGGAAGGAAAACCAGAAAGAAGAATTGAAACAACTGGCATTTTGTACAAACCAAGTACATTTAACAAGCTCAGCCATTCGTAAACACCCATCACATTTGAACGTACAGGTTTGTAAAATACAAGCCATGTACACATTTTGATCAGGACATTGTAGTCATGTCCTTCCCTTGCCCAAGGGAATGGGCTATCATGATTCCTCTAATTGCTTGGTTTGCTGTGGTCTGTGTTCCAGAGCTACAACATTCAAAATGAAAGAAGCTGGGATCAGTGGAAGAAATGGTCCCAACACAAAGGCATCAGGCATCTGCTCAAGTACACAAAGCTCTTTGTCACGGTTAAACCCCTGCTGGCAGCTCAGCCCCACCCAGCCGCTCGCTCATGCCCCTCCACTGGGATGGGGGAGAGAAGAGGAAGAGAAAAAGAGAGAAAATTCATGGGTTGAGATAAAGACAGTTTAATAGGTAAAGGAAAAATGGCACACGCAAGCAAAGTAAAACAAGGAATTCCTTCACCACTTCCCTTTGGCAGGAAGGAGGAGCAGAAAAGGTGTGAGGAGCAGAAAAGGCCTTGGCACTGTGCAAGCACCGCTCAGCAGTAACTACAACATCCCTGTGTTATCATCAACACTGCTTCCAGCACATATCCAAAACACAGCCCCATACCAGCTACTGTGAAGAAAATTAACCCTAGCCCAGCCAAAACCAGCACACTGTTGAACAAGACAGTGCACTTGGGAGCTTTATTTAGACCAGGCAGAAAGGACTCCGGGTTTTATTTAGCCTGAATGCTTCAAGTCAATACATCCTGGCTGTAACACCAGCAACCATTAATCCATAAAGTTCTTCCTGATAGTCCAGACATTCTTCTGAGAATATAAGCAATTAAGAGGAGATCATTAAAGTACTGGAGAAATGTTTTTCTGCATCTCTACTACTTCTTCTCTGAAGTCTGATTCTTACAATGCAAATAAAAGGTGTGTGTTATTTATGAATTACTTCAAGTACATTTGGTTGACTAAACTGCTAGGACTGATTAAAGATTCAAGCATTTTCTTTCACTCCTGTTACAGGAGGTTAGACAATCCTACTGTTCACCTTCTTTCCTTGTGATTTGAAATGGTTTTGTGGCTAAAAGTCAGATTTAGCTGATGCCCAGGTTTCTGAATTCTTAAAGCCTTTGTGTCAACCTATTTTGCCATAGCTTGCTTAGAGAGGCTTAGTCTGGAGCTTTGACCTTCCATGTGATGCTCTGCAAGAAAAGAGTGGGGTGACACAGGACAAATGAGATGATGGAGAACCACACAAACTGGGCACACCATCAACCTGACCTGGAGGGAGCGGGCTGCTTGCATGCAGAACTACAATATTAAAATGCTACTACTATAAGCAGATAGTGTATTTCGAAAACAAAACTGCTCTTTAAAGAGAATTGAGTAAGATTTGGCTTGCTGCTGGACAAAGTGGTACATCTTGACTGTTATGCAGGTTCTCACCTGAGCTGTATTAAATCTACGGGGTTTGGCAGGGTATCTGGTTTAATTTTATATATGTTCACAATGCAGCAATGGATTTTATTAGTCTGTGCATGTGTTTACACTGAATACAAATGAGTCAATGCTTAAGGTTCAGTCTTTGCTTAAGAGAAAAGGGCAGATGGGAGCAGCACCCAGGTGGCCCTCAGCAGAATTGATACATGGCTTCTTCATTGCCATCGATTAGCAGCACAACAGTGAGAACACATTTCCCATCACCAAATCTCAAAAGTGCTTTAGAGAAGAATCACCCCCTAACTATTTGTTTTACAGGCGGGGAAATGGTCGCACATAAACCTCAGCAACTTGCCCAAGCAAAGAGTAACTTCTAGCATTGGAGCTGGTGTATGCCACCAGCTATGGACCCCAAAAGCACGGGTTTCTGCACGTAAGCCCGTTTCAACACCCTTTGGGCAGCAGCTGCCTTTCTAACCATTCGCCACTCGGTCAGATCACAGCATTTTCTTCTAACCACCAACATCAAGACAAAAGCCTGCGCTTACTTGGCACATCCCACTTCCCTTGTGAAAGGACGCTGCCCCGCCAGCAGCAACTGCTGTTGCGCCCAGTATTGCGTCAGGCGAAGAAGAGGATGAAGGTGGCGATCGACAGCTTCTGCTCCGTGATCAGTTTCTCCCCGTCCCGCCCAGAAGGAGGTGTTGAAGTTAGATTAGTTTTTTATGAGCACCTTTTCAAAGTAGTTAATTGTACCATGTAGTAGAGTTTGGGAAGTATCTTGCTTGGGCAGGACATAGAATAAAGACCAAAATCAACTGTGAATTTCAGTAATAATTAAAGATCTATGGATGAATCCTGCTGTCTCTCTCTCCTTGACTACTGTGGAAACACTCTCTGTCATTCTCCAGTATTGGATGGTGGAAAACACAATTCACCTTACAGGCTCAATTTGAATGGAAAAACTTATTTTAACCTCCTTTTCTTTTGCACCTTTAAAAAGAGATGCCAGAATTCACATAAGCCCATAGCCATTAATTTTAAACCTCAGACAATGAATTCCTTTGACTACAAAAACTATAAAATGTTCTAAACATTATGCTGATCACACCATTAATTTTAAAGCAAGAAAGCTATGTAAACATACACCTAGTCCTTTTATTCTCGAAACAATTACTATTCTCAAAAAGCCATTCAATCAGTTCTGAGAACCCTATAGTATCACACAGAACAAATTTCATGTGTGAAGTCTAGTCTTGCATACCTATTCGCTCCTGCATATGTTCCCAAGATAGCGTGGAGCTATATAGTAAGAACTGTGATCAAACTTCAACTGAGCTACCCCAGTGGAAAAGCAAAGCCCACTACGGCGTCCACAGCACACTGCGGCACGGGCTGTTGTCCTGCTGCTGACCTGCTAGCGCATTAAACCATCCTTCTAGCACATGCAAGAGTAAAGCTGACTAAGCCGAACACTTTTACTGTTATCTCTGCTGCTTTAAAACACCAACTATCCACTGACCGGACTCAGTGCATTAATATTTATATGCCACAGAACGAGCTGGGAAAGAAGCATCTCAGCTTAATTTTTATGCTCTTTACCTTGCACTGGCAGAGGGTGCACTCTGTGCCGTGCTTAATCCAAGAAGACCCAGTGAAGCGCACGACATTGGTTTCATCCAGACAGGTTTTAGTGATGTCGTTGCGAATGGTGTCCGCCTGGCAGGGGTCCGTGACACAGCGTGGGCAGCACTCGTTCTCGGGGAGGACACTGAATTCACAATCCACCTCCGGGCATGGCAAGGGCCAGCAGTCAACTTCGCCTTGCTGTTTCCAAATGTTACAAGAACAAGAGAAGATTATTAGCTCTTATTTTGTTTCATCACCCATTCCTCTGAATCAGCATTATGTTCCTTAGCTGGCCAATTCCACCCATCTGGTCCTATTCAGAAGTCAGCGCAGAGAACACTGACAGTCGCTGCCTGTGCGAGACACAGCAAGTCGGGTGCTTTTTTCTGCAGCTATTCAGGAAGCAGATTAGATTTACCTTACTTCAATACACTCTGCATCAAGCTGCAGCTGAAAATCCTCCATAAACGTCGTGCAATACAGAATATGGATTTCTCCATGTGAAGTCCTACTTCTGCAAGTGACAGAAGCCATAACAAGACTGCACTGCAAAAGTGCTTCAAAACCTCCACTTTCACCTAGTTCTTACTTCTATTCAGACTGTTGGTTGGCCACAGAAAGCCCCCAAATTTAGCTCTGGATGGGCTACAGTTTATCTTTGTTGTGGTTACAAATGCATTGGCTGGACCAAGGATGCCAAGCTACCAGCAGCCCCACGTAACAGGGGAGAGCAGCGCCTGTTCGGTGAGGGGACCTCCACCCACTTCCCATCTATTTCAGATGTTAGGATCAGAATACCTGAACCTCCTGACTTAATCACACCTTCTGCGTGATGGGTTTAGAACAGTCAGGGTATGAAAAGGTCAAAGCAGAGACTGGTATTGGGCCAGAATATTCTTAGGGGAAGTTACCGTATGCCTGTACACAAATCTAAAGATGTCTAATTATTCACAGCAGTTACTAGAAGTTGGAGTCAGCTTCCCTTCCACTCTGGACAAGGGCCAAAGGTTCAGATCTATTGGTTAAAGAAAAGACTTCACAGAAATCATTAATGCATATTTCTTTGGGAGCAGGTCCACTTCTGACCTCCAATTTATTCAGCTCGTTTGAGCGCAGATTGAGTAGTCTGGATTTAAGGGGGGCAAAGAGAATAGCATTTGGCCCTAAGAAAGAAGTTCATTCACAAAAACTGTATCTAAGGCTTTGAGAATGAGGGGTTCAGCATCTCCAGAACAAAAGCTGAAAAAAATTCCCAGGGGTTTTTCATAGCTCCAAATCAACTCCTCTTGTCACGGAAAGTATTGTGAAGTTACTCTGTCACAAAATTCTCATCTGGGTCAGTTTTCCTCTTTTTGAATCACATGATGTCAAGAATGAAAGTAATCTTTAAAAGCAGTCACTGATTTTGGTATTTCAATTTATTTTTTGCAGTGATGGACAGTACAAGGAGTAGACAATACGTTGTTGCCCAGAGAGGCTGTGTGGTCTCCTTCTCTGGAGATGTTCAAACCCCTCCTGGACGCGATCCTGTGCAACTGCTGTAGGTGACCCTGCTTTGGCAGTGGTTGGACTGGGGGATCTCCAGAGGGCCCTGCCAACCCCCACCGGTCTGGGGTTCGGTGAAAAAATCCCTGACAACTGAATGAAAGCAGGCTTTAGTTACAGAAGTAACATCTTGGGAAAAAAAATAAATCTATTGAAATCCCAAACTTTAGGTTGTTTTGGTTTGGTTTTAAGACATTTAACGAAGCACCTGGGAATCTGTTTCACTGGATTTTAGCAGTGGTAACACTGAAAGCACAGTGTCTACACAAATTGGTTTCTGGTTGTTATTCATGATACCCTGACAAGGCAAAGCTGCTAGACGGACTAGGCTTTACATTTGGAGATAACCTGTGATAAAAGCTAGTTGTTTTTATCTTGGGATTTTTTCTGTCACAGAAACTTTCTGAGCGGCATTATGCAGAATAGTTTTTGCCTAGACTCTGAAATACATGCCTAGGAAAAAGATTACAAGTTTTAACCGATTTTTTTTTTCCAAACCTCATTTCACTGTTTGCAAAATGCATCGAGTCTTATTATTTTTTCTGTTGCTCAAACCATCTGAATGAATAAACAAATTTTAGTCTGTCAGCATATTTGGAATTATCAACCGTGATAATAAATACGTATTTAGAATTTCCTTATACAGCTTCATCAGTCTTTGAATGAGCGAACACATGAGTGTTTCTCTGCAGGTGCCGTATCCAAATGACCTCCACTCTTTGCTAAAACAGTCCTCATGATTAAATCACTTACATCTATTGTGTCAAAATGCATTTTTGACTGGAACTTGACAACACTGACAAAAATCCATGAAAACCAGATTTTGATTATACACATACTCCAGGGGAAATTAAATGGATGCTAATGCATGAAGATTAACTCTTCACAGCTCAGAACATCCCACATCCTCGTTCCCTCCTGTCTCCAGTGCTGTAACGGGGATCCTCACCAAGCAGCGACACTGCTGACAGTTCTGCACCCAGGAGTCTCCGCTGTTGTAGGAAAGCTCCCCGCTCTGGTGTAAGCACTGACTGCTGAGCCTCGGGTCACATTCAGGACAGCAGAAGAGGTCGACAGTGGGATTTTCACAGTCACAGACCATTCGCCGGCACATCACATACCCACTCTGTTGTTGGAAGACAGACATAGAGCGATGGCAGAAATTTGCACTCCAGCAGTACTTGTACCAAAATTTGATTTTTTGGCATGATTCTAAGCCACTACCAGCTCACAAGTTTTTCCGCTATACAGTATCTCTGTCAAAATGCAATTCAAACAGAGGCAGAAACCACAATACACGCTCAGTAACTACCATAAAATTCCCCTGTTGTCTTATATACATCCTTCATACAACCCATCTGCAGGTAGCTCGCCCCTAAGGTGATGAAACCCAAGGGTGTCTTTCCCAAGGGTCAAATTTTAATGGATTGCACTAAGTTTATGTTATTCTTATACAGATGCTAGTTGAGTCTTGCTTTAAACTTCCACATCAATCAATCATCCACAAACAATTCTGTAGTTATCCACATAAGGAAGATGATAGGTAATCTGAAATTAAACTCATGCCTATGAAACTTGAGCTGCTGGAAACGCTCAGGACTTTGTCAGCCATGTATTATTGGGCCTTCATTCTCCATCAGCATTTAGCTTGGGATCAAGCATCCCACAGCAAACATTTGAGAAAGCTAAGCTGAATTAGTCTGCAGATACAGAACCTACTTCTATTTATAGTCATCTGCTAGAGATACTGGCATCAGTCACCAACCCCAGTATGTGTCTAGACAGACAGTTTCTTTGCATGAAAATGCTGTTACTCCCACCCAGAAAACAGAGGCGGCATCTCTGCTCACAAAAGAGTATTATCGTGCTTCTCCCAGTATCATACAATAAACCTCCTGTGGAAGTTCTGCTCGTGCAGGTTGGAGAGAGAAGCTCTCCCCAAAACCCTATATAATATGTAATTCCATTTTTCTGTAGCACCACATGTGCAGCTAAACCAGGAATTTCACTTG
>NW_009597617.1:0-21370 GCF_000690535.1 Cariama cristata | reverse complement strand
GCTCTTCCCTTCATCCCTACCACCATCTTGCAGAAGCAGCTACTTCTGTTTCTACTGACCTGGCACGAACAGACAGAGCATCTGTCATTCTCCAGCACCCAAATCTGACCGTTGTGCTTGATTTTGTCTTCATGGATACAGTCTCCTGTGCAGTTCTTGCCATGGGGACATCGACAGTCGTACCCACCATCCAAGTTAAAGCAAACTGTGTCATTGGCACAGCTATGCCTTCCAGTTCCACATTCATCAATGTCTGCAAAAACATGCCATGTAATGCTCTTAGACCACATTCAATTAATAAAAATGTTCTTGCGGCAATCAATATAAATGATTCTTGGCCATTAAAGCCTTCAGCTGAAAATTAATTTGCACTTCACCAGAATGGGGAGAAATAACTTGCAATTGCACAAAAAATATTTTTCAAGTCACTTCAACTTTTAAAACATGGTATTTTGAATTTTCGTAGACATTTTTCTAGGTGAATGCTATTGAGTAAGGTAGGTAGAATGAAGAAAACGCAGGAAGCATAAGAACAGAAAATAATTTTCAGCTCCCTAAAGAGCATTAGTTTGTGGCAATCATTCATGAGACATGTTCAGTGAAACAAGAAAAACTGCACAATCTTGTTTTCAAAACCTTTTGCTGGCTCTGTCTAGCACATTTGAGTTCACTTGCTGAGAAGTTAATGTGAAAGGTGACGTCTGACCCGTAAGCTCACTTAACCAAGCACACCGTGCTTTAGGTTGCATCATTTATTAGGGTGTGCAAACTAGAATATTTTAATTATTCAAGTTGCAGTGACATCTATAGCCCCTGTGTCTAGCATACAAAATACAGAAAAAAAAATTAATGTCTCCAGTGAATAAAGGTAAATGACTTCAAAACAATCCTGTCTCAAAGAATTCAACAGTACCTTTAAAGGCCTACTTCATCAAGACACACATACTTATTTTGCAAGGGCAAACTAGCAGGACACACTGCCTTCTACTTGAATAGCTTTTTTCAGCTGTCCATATGGAGAAAAGTTATCTTGGAAAAAAGCTTTGAAAAGGCATGAAGTAAACAGCTACATGCGATAAAAGGCAGAAAACACTGGAAAAGTAAAGACTAGATCTCTGGCACCTGCAAATATCGATACACTGAGTTCACCTCTAAATACAGTTTCACAACAGTCTGGCCCAAGCTCTTTATTACAGTTCATTAAAAAGTAGCGTTGTGATATTTAACTGTCCAACAGATCAGTACAAGACAAAATAAGCAACATGGTCATGCATGTATCTTTTACCATCAGCATAAAAACTTAATAAAACACTCAGCTTTGGGTTCCATAATGGAAATGAAACCTCCAATTCACCTCAAGCACATTCAGTTTAAAGCAAAATAACTCAATTATCATTTCAATTCCAAGTGTGGCTGCAGTCAAAAAAAAGTACACAAGTTGCTAACATGAATATGAATTGGGATGAAAAACAGCAGGGAAATTATTAGAATTCTATTGTATAAATAAGCAGCATTGTGGGTTTCCTTCAAATACCGTGTGCAATAACAGTGGCACCACCTCAAAAAAAAAGTGTTGCAAAATTACTCAGGCTTATGGGAAGGATGAGGAAAATGTCATTTGAGAACAACTGAAAATAAATTGATTGTTCATCTCTAAAAGAACATCAGCAAGAAGGGATATAACCAAAAACTAATGAATACTCCAGAGAAGACATGTTGAGAGCTTTTGTTCTCCGTATTGCCTAACACACAAGACAGGGGACAGTGAATGAAACTGAAAGACAATAAATTTAAGCCTGATAAAAGGAAATAACTTTTCATACAACGCATAAACTATGACACACACTGCCACAGAATGTTAAGAGGGGGAAAAAAATTGCAGAGCAGAAATTGTATAAAGCTAGCAAGAATATTTAATTTGCAATGCTAACAGATTCTGGAAGAGAGATTATGTTTCATGCATTAGGGTCTACGGTGCCCTCATTTACGTATCAGATAATCCAGAACAGGCGAATCACCTCAGATCTCCACGTCTTCTACCTCATCACCTGCTGAAGCACCTGGAGTCAGCCACTGGTGCAACGGGGCAGAAGATAACTGGGATCGTGACCCTCATTGAGAGTGGCTGTTGGCACGGCCCCCGACAGCTGAAGGATCACCAGCCCATCCGAGAGGGAAGCCCAGCCCAAGAGCACGGCCCCGTCGTCCGCGGAAGCGAGGGCCCTGCGGAGGCTGTCCCGGCTCCAGCCGTGGAGGGGTTCAGACAAGTGGCTAACGGGAATGGGCTGAGTGATGCTGCTCTGGGCACAGCAGAGGAACGCAAGAGCTGCTCTCTCCTTCCTCTGTTTCCTCTTAAGTGCATACTCAAAGTAATACAATCTGGAAATTTAAAATTAAGATCTCCATATACTCCGTCTAACTGGTCCTAAGTTATGCAATAACGAGAACTAACACAAACCCAATTTAAATATAATGATTCAGATTAACAGTAGGATTCTCTTTACCATTGAAATAATTTTTAATAAATTACTTTGACACTTGTGTTCATTTGTTTAAAACACTCTTTTGTACAAAGCTTTCACACAGCTAGTGTCACACATGAATAATATCACTTCTCAACAACCTGCCCACCTAACTGAAAGCAGCCATATTTAATGAGATACTTGAACAAAGTTCAGCAGTCATGTTAATCAGAACAGTTTCCTTTAACAACAAGTGGTAACCCTATAAAGACTAAGTCTGCGTTTGGCACTTATATACAAGTGTATTTCACAATTTTCCCATGAGAAAAAGGCTTCTGGAGTTTGATTTTCAACATGGTAACGGTGAGTGCACCATTACCGAAAATAACTGAGGTTTCGTCATTGACGTTGGTATTGAGCCAAGCTTATCCAACATTGTGAACTTATGAAAAACCCCAACCTTGTTTTTTTCAGTTGTTTGATTCATGAAAATACATGTTCTGGATAGGGCAATTTAAATATTCCTGGTCAAAGCAGGAGCTATTTATGTTTTGATTCTAACCTAATCAGAAACAGCAGTGTGTTTATGATGCAGCAAGAGAAAAACAAACTTTGCATGCATGAAATTCGCATCTGCATTATTCATCCACATCAAACTTCAGGCATTATCTGCAAAGAACTTGCACACAAATCATCCATGCCAAGCAAAACTTTGTTCAGCTTTTTGACTTTGGATTTGTAATGGATGGTGAATTATGTTACTGACATTTTCTTTACAGCCATAACCAGCTCTCCAATTTCCATAACCATATGGACAGGGTACACTGGCCCCTGCATCTTTTGTGTCTGAAAAAGGGAGCGGGGAGGATTACAGCTTGCATATTTCCAGTATATTCAGCCACAAAGGCATGTTATTATCGCCCTCACATTGTTTGTTTTTTTGTGTTTTTTTTTTTTTAAAAAAAGGCAACAAAACAAACAACAAATAATTCACTTCAGGCTATTTACAAGACACTGCTTAGGAATCAAGCAGCTTGAATGTTATGACTTTAGAACATTAAGTCTCAAAAGACTTGGAGGTTTGCCTCAGAATAAAAGAGAAAAAAAATGTAACTAGTTATCTAGTGCTAAATTGAGGACCAGTTCTTATTTATCCAGTCTACACTAAAAATTACAGCAGCTTTCATCTGGCACACTTTTAAGGATTTTCCTTTTCTTACCATCCTCCCTGGGTACAACTTAATGTTGCAAAGACAAAGGAGTACCATGGATGAAGAAGTAGTGACACATGTTACAGAAAGCCAGGAGTTAATTGCATCACAAGTAATTTCATACCTACGCAGGAAAAATACTGGACTAAAGCCATACAAAATTGTGACAGTACCTAGAATGACTAAACTCCATTTGTAATATTTGAGAGACTGCAAAGGCAGAAAACTCCATAAAAATGGGAATTTCAATTGCCCCACCAGGTTGTGACCCAAGGCTGTATTTAACAGATTTACTGACTGTTTCTTGGAACAGATAGTCAAAGAATCCCAAAGGGACAAAGCATCAGTGGACTTGGCCCCGAGCAGTGTGCAGGCTCCAATCTGAAACGTCTCTACTGTGCAGCGACTCTGTACTGGTGACCGACAGTGACCACAACGTATGCAAGTTCAATATCCTTAAAGGAATTTAAAAGGCTGCAAAAAATCTCTGTGGTACAGCTTAGTTTCAAAGACTGAATTAGTTAAAATGTTGAATCTTTAAAGATAAATTAAAACTAGTGACCAAAAGGATAATATGTTTTCAGGTAGAAAGAAGATTCTTTAAAGATACTAGATTATAGACTCAGAGTAAACGTATACTATACCAATTAAAAAGACTTTAAAGAGGGCAATACATTTCATATACTGTAATACTTTTAATCGAAAACTTCATGAGCTCCCTTGCACAATACATGCTCTTAAAGGAACTATGTGCCATGGCAGAAAAGAGGTCATTGACTCACAGATTAATAGTGGGTTAATTAGTAAGCAATAAAAGGCAGCAACAAATGGTCAGGTTGTCACAATAGAGAGTTGTCCCAGGGAAGTTCCCCGAGAATCTGTGCCAGAATGTGTGCTGCCCAATATCCTGAATCATCTAGGGGAACGGATGAATGCTGAGATGAAAAAGACTGTTGATAAAAAAGTATTAAAACCAAAAAATTGACAGTGAAATATAGAAGTATTTCATGATATTGAACGAGTAAACAATAATATGTCAGATGAGATTCAATTGTAAGGTGCACGGGGAAATACCCATTCAACAATCAAAACAGTCTTTTAGATCTGTTCTGGAAAGAGATCTTGGAGCTACTGTAGATAGCTCTAAAAAAATGACAGCTCAATGTTTTGGACAAAAACCCCCCAAATACAATGTTGATAATGACAGATGAGAAAACTCACAATAAACTCACAAGGAACATGAACAAGGCAGAATTAGGAAAAAAAACCCTGTGTACACCTTGCTCAGAGACCCATTCTGATACAGCTGATGGGAAGCTGCAACCTTCCCTCCTCTGATGAGCTATCCAGACTTACATGCAGGACGTTCACATAAAACCCCAAAAGGTCTCCCCCAGACATGATTTCGTACCAGACTAATTCTGATATCAGTTAGAGTGTCATCTACGTAAAGAAAAGATGAACATTTCTATCGATGAGCAATAAGCTGTTGGAAAAGATGGGTTGGGAGGGTGGACAGTTCCTTTGCTCCGAAGCAACGTAAGTTTCTCAGCTACCTTAGCTCTGAGCAGTAGCATTGGCTCAGCAAGGTGACAACATCAGATACTTGAATACTTTCTGCTTAAGGCAAAAAAGGAAGGAGTGCATTTGATGATAGGGAGCCCAAGCTTCTCTGAGCACAAAGTTGGTTTCTGTTCTTCTCTGTCCTAAGTAAATCTATTGACTGATGTAGTCATTCTTCAAAGAGCAAGTGAATTGTGAATAATTTATTTGTGACTTCATGCAAGCCAGCTGTCAGAGTGCTTAGCAGATGTGGAAGATGAAGAGCTGAGACTTTGGATGCTGGTAACACCAGCTTCACAGAAATGTTTCCTGATACAGTAAATGTGTTCAAATTACTGTCTTATAAACAGTAGTGGTCAAGTTTCTGTTTTATCAGTCCTTTTATAAAAGATGAGAAACCCTGCCAATTTTGTACTCTGCCCACACTCCAGAATATTTAAACACTAACGTGTCTCCATATCTGCCTTCTGTTTGGTGATGCTTAAGTTGGGTTCCCAAACTCAGTAATGAAGCCCTAATGCCTATAGTTCTGTTCGGGATGGATGGAAAAGAAGTCACTTTATTTGCTGACCTTTTACGATCATGAATAAAGGTGAAAGAATTTCCATGGAGCTTTGTGAGTGCTAGTAAGACCTTTTTTTTTTCTTTATTTCCTGTCTCCTCAAGTGCTATCCATAACAAAGCTTCTGTTAAACATTACCAGCACTGGAGAAAGATCTAAGTGTAGGACTCCGAACTGACAGCGGCTTTTCAACTACAAGAAATTTCATGTACTCGTTAAAATACTGGATGTACTGTGGGATAAATTCAGACATCCTGACAGTCTGCAATTCCTCTGCCTTCCAGATCCAGAGATATGGATGCTGAAGTGACCATTTCGGATTTTGTTCATTCGCTAAGGCTGGGGAGCGTCCTGAGGCTTGTAATATGCCTCCGTCCCTCATTAGCCTGGACTGTGGAAAAAATTGTTCAAGTAGAGTCCCAGCCTTCTGTGTTGTCAGGCAGCCTGCTCTATCACACAGAGAAGGAAGTGATTCTACTTCTGGAAGCAGGATGGCAGAAGGAAAACATAACAAGACATTTCAGAAAGAAATCCTAAACTGCGAGTTCACATACAGATAAAACCTTACAACCAAAAAAGGATCCTTTTTGAATTGGGCATTCTGGATCTATGCTTTCCAATCCTTTCATTTGCACCTGTCTCGTTTAAAAACTGTGGTACCTGCTGAGTGTGAAGGTATGTTGAGCTCATATTCTGTATCAACAACAGCTGGTACCTGCCAGATACTCTCGGTAAGTCCTAAGGGGCTGCATTAATTAGGTGAGCTATTCTTCGGACGTGGAAGCATGCAAAATGTCCAACAACTGATGAGGTATAACCTGCCCTGCTCTGGTACAAACCAATAACAGCCTCTCTCTTCAGCTGATTTTGGGAGCTTTTAGACATTGCAGGTGACAAACTCAAAGGAATCAGGATCTTACACAGAACTGCAGAGCAAATATCAACTGGGCCTGAACATTCTTATTTTACGATTTTGCCCTCAGTGATTCCAGTTTTTTAATGCAACGAAGCCTGAGGCTGCAATATCTACTATCTTAGCCTAGCTGTCTTTTATGAAATGCTACGAGAGACAACCTTCAGAGCACCAGTAAGACTATGTAAAGAAACTATAAAGAAAAGCTGTAGAGGGGGCAAAAAGGAAGGTACCAGGTAATATACCATACTGAATGCTCTATTTACATATATATAAAATTTAAGACTTCCCAAAGCCAAGCAGTTCTGAATGACTAAGCAGCTGATCTTTCACCACTTTTCTAGAAATACGACGATGCATAATATAATTCTATTTCCCAGGGAAAAGCAGCAAATGCTGGTAAGAGGTTGAAGCCCTACAGCTGCATTTCCCATCATTTCTCTCGGTAATTGTTATAGAGACCACAGGTCTACCCAGGAGTATAATGTGAAGCAAAAATAATAGCAAAGGAATGTCTAGGTCTTCCACTGCCTGCAGGTACAATAAAATAGGATTATGAATTTCTGCGTTCAAGTACATTAGTCAAAATACTCAATATTCTCAGTCGTGCCAAAGAAGCAGCAGTAACCAAGGTCAATATGTGTGTAAACCAGGCAATTCAGCAACTATTATTTCATCATCAAGCACTGACAAAGTCTAATGCTACCAAGGAGTCCACCTCTAGCTAGGAATATTTAGGACAATGTCCTAATGGGACCATTTCCTGCAAAAGGGGTAGGCCCAGGTTTGGTACTCTGTTAAGGTTTTTAGGGACTGCCTCTGTGCCTCTGTCATCTTAACAAAGGTGTTTCCACCTGAATTTTTAAAATTGGAGGTTTGCTGAAGGAAACAAGGAGCTGAGTGATACTGATCACAGAAGTGGTCTCTATAGTACTATCAGCACATGTCCAGGGGACACAAACAGACCCAGATTTGAGCAGATCATATAGAACAATCAAGAAAGAAAAGATTTGAACCTGCATTTCCTTGGCTTTTAAAGGTTTTCTCCACTGAAAGAAGGAACTTTCTTCAAAGCAACTAAAACTTACAAAAGACAAGCCAAGGACAAGCCTATTATGTACTCTACATAAAATACTACTTCGAAGTAGTCCTCTTAGAAAGCAAAATGGACAAACCCTCAAAGAACATTTCCTAATCACCAGGAGGTTTAAATTCTTTGTCCCCCCAAGAAATCAAGGCAGGACCAGTTTGTCCTCTGTGTAATTCTGCACTGTTCCTTCCACAGCTCTGCACGCTGTAGCACTTGCACAAGACAGAAAGCTTCAGAGGACACTGGTCCTGGATACAGCAAGAGGCCCATACAGTTGAAGGTGAGAAGTGGAGAACTGAGATTTGAGATCTGAGGTTGGTACAGCCTGGAAGCTGCTCCCCCATTACAGTGAGCATCTAAAAGACCATCCACCAACAAACAGCTCAATCCAATCACATCTAACTATGGGATACTGAAGAAGTGACAAAAGAAATCCATTTTCTTATGTCTTTAAACCCAGTAGGGGAATCTCTCACAGTGGGAGTATCTGACCGCAGAGAAGCCAATTGCCTTTGGACTACTGTCCTCTGCTACTGGAAGTTCAACTTTCCATACTGCAATGGATTTTAGGCTGTCTCTTCTCTCAGGTTTTATTTTCTGTCTGAGACACAATATCACAGGCTTCAGTCCAATAAAAAGTGATGTAGTAAGACTAATAAAACACCTAACCTTCTTCCCCATCCCAAGTTGCTACGCATTCCAAAATCTGGAGCTGCAATCAATCAAACTGAAAGTGTTCCACTGTTCGTGACTAGGGTTATCAGCAATGAAGATAGTTTCCTGGCATCTGTGATTTAATTCTAATTACTTATTATCCTCTGTGTATGTTTAATAAAGAGCTGCTGGTGCTTTGTAGAAAAGGTCAAAACATTCTAATAATTGCCACTTCTGCATACATGGAGCAATCCTCACATTTATTTTTCCTTGGTTTTTCATTTGCTTAGAAATTGCTGCTTAATTGTTGCTTGTTGGCACACATCTTAACAGAGTCACTTTGTATCACACAGATCTCTTGAGATAGCATGTGCCAAACCACTATCTTCAACCCATGAGACAAATGTTATATTGACATTGAAGATAAAACTTGGGGCATTGAGTGTATTTCCATAAATGCCTGGCTAGAGTATTACCTGTGCCGTGAGTGACAGAAGGGCAACGTTATAATCAGAGGGATCACAACTTCTTCTTTGTACCTTCTTGGCCTAACACCTGGCCAGCTAACGCTGACATTTAGTTAGTTCTTGACAAAGAAAGCTCGACTTACGAAAGCAGTGGCTGACTCAAATCGCTGGCTCCTCCTGGGAATACAGGCCTTCAGCTGCGGTGAAAATGTGTTGAAATAAAGTATTGATGATGGGGATACCGAAAAGGTCATTCTTGCTCCCGGAGAACTGTCTGTGTGTCTGCCTTAGTGCAATTAATTCAATTGCTTCCCTTTGGAACCGATGCAGCCCACCAATGTGAGTTTAAACAGCAAGGTAGGAAAGCTTGCACTGTGTAAGCACTGAGTATTTCAGCACTCGGAGACAGAAGGCAGAAAGGCTCCTAATTTTGCCCGAAGTAGCCCATGGCAAAACAGCCCGCTTTGTTCCCTTATTGAAGAGCAGCAGCATGCAGTATCTTAAGAGCCTAATAACGCTCCATACTACGAGATCTGCATCTGAAAGTAACTGTGCTCTTACTAACCTGCTGTTCTCTCTAACATCATTCATAAACAAAGAAAACCTTCCCATCTCCATGGCCCCCTGTCACTCCCTTGTCCCCTGCACCCTGCCCCAGCCCTAAGTCCACCGAGCTTCCCAGTTTGTAAGCTTGTTCTTCAAATCGCACCTTTCTACAAGCAGTTAGCCTATGCACAGCAGAAGCACCACAGTATTAACTTGGGTGGGGGTAAGGGGGTCAGGGCCGCACAATCCTTCTTCGCAATGGGAAATGTTTTCATCACAGACTATTTCAGTGTATGAGGAATGAAGTGGAGGAACTGAGGTCTGGATTGAGGCCCATTTCTGCATATAAAGAATCTGGCATATAAACAGCTGACCGTGGAGTGACAGATTACAGTGCATGCTATCAGCCCATGGGAAATCACTTATGCAAGGCTCAGTCACAGAAGCAGCTGTAGGGCCAGAGAAACTGCGTTTTTAAGCACCATGCCTGACTTCACCCATTATCTTAGCAAATCATAGAAATGGCCACTAATGCTCCACCTATACATTAGGAATACTCATACTTTATATTCTTTTGCCTTTTGTTTATGATGCTTATTTAGACTATGATTGCTTCAGGTCAAGATTTAACGTGCATTGATACAGTGTCCAAGACAACACTTGACAATGCAGTACAGTCAGAGATAGCAGACATTACTGTAATGCGAGTGATAACGTGCCCCCACCTTTTTCAGATACTGACCTTCACAGGATTCTCCACTTGGTGAAAACATCCCATTGTCATGGTAGCCATCTCTGCATTCGCAGTGGTACCAACCAGGCAGGTTAATGCAGTTAGCACGGCTGTCACACTGAACAAAGCCATCTGAGCATTCATCAATGTCTGTTTAGTAAGAACAACGAAAAAGGAGAACATTCACACAGAGGAAATTGCTATACTCATCTGATGGGAGAACGATGTCTCCGGTATATCTGGGTTTCACAGAAGTATTTTCTTGACACTTTAATTTCCAGAATTATTTGCAGTAAAGTTTTGAATCATTTCTATAAAAGGACTTGACTAACAGTGTTGGCCCTGCCAACAGTGGAGGTTCTGCTAATCCCAAGTCACTGTTTACATATTAGCAACTCATTTTGTCACAACACACGACAGGTAATCTGACATCTGTGTAAGTAGCCCACAGTATGATGAAAGGAATTGGATCCTAGGTTCAAATAGCAAGATGTTAACCCTTTGAGTAGTGCAGGCTGCCTGATAAACAAAGACTGTTTCTAGGGGCATATCAAAACATTAAATACTCACTCCAGTCCCTTGCTTATGCTCTTGGTGACACCGATGTTAGGTTAGTAGGGCTTCCCTATCTTGCAGCGTTCCTGTTGACATACACCAGCGCCTCTGACTCTCAACATAACTGACTGCAGTCTCCTCTCTCACCATCAAAGAGAACAGCTGGGATTCCAAACAAAGGCTTAGACCCTGATGATGAAATACAACACATTCTCCTCCTTCCAACAATTCCTTTGGGATGTGTGTTTCTTAAAAGACCACCTTCCACTAACTAAACTTTACAGTAACAACTCACCATAGAATGGATTTCTGGATGTACTCGCTAGATCCAAAATCCACCCAAGCACATCCTGCAGACACCTGAACGCACGGACTTAGCAGAGATGCAGAGAACTTTGTGACATGTTCATTCCCAGTGCTTCCAGTTACGCAGCAAGCCGTATTAAAGAATAGGTCCCAGAGTATGAGTATTGTTAACAGTTAGGGAATACCAGGAATACAGAGTCAAACAGGGATAAAAATCTGTCCTTCCTTATCAGATTCATCGCATGATCATTGTGTTTTATACCAGAGGTAGCGTACCTACTTGAGCAGCAAGCTGACCGAGAGATGCCTACAGAACTGGCACAGAGGCGGACATGTCACGCACAAACTGCCTTCAGAAGCAAAAAGTTCTAAACCCCCCCCCATGAGTCTGAATACTGAATAAACCCTCAAAGTACTGGCCATTCTGGCCAAAGCAGGGATTCAACCTTTCTTTAAAAGGTTGAATCTTTAAAACTAAGAACTAAAATAACAAATTAAGACTCAAACTCTTAAAAGTACCTCAGCAGTTGATCTAGTATCCTCTGGGATGCGGATATGAAGGAGAGGTGTGATGTGACCACTGAGATATATGTCAAATACGTCAAAATTCTGCCCAGAGTCCGTTAGCTCCCATTTATGTCATCTGTTATTTTCATAGAGGAAAGTGCAAACTGGCTAAGAAAATCAACTCTGAGCTGCAATAAGCTAACAAATCTCTCTTCTGAAAATACCGATGTGTGCATAGATAAAGGTCTACTCACACTAGTCTCTTATGAAATCTATTCAAACATAAACTTTAAAAAATCCCAAAGCTTCCTTATTTGTCAAAACCACTTTGTTCCACATTTGAAGGTAAGAAAATTATTAAGTACTTGGGGGACACCTGGATAAACCATAAGGTATCACTCAGTCACCCACATTTATTTTTGAGTTGCATTTTTATACATGTCAGGGAGGAAAGGTGTGCTCTGGGTATTTTATTTACATGCCAAATAACATCTCTTTGGAATCACTTTGGAATAACCATATCACGAGTGTATTGGTTTTTAAAAGCTTTACAGATACTTGATGAAATTTCATTAGAGATTTTCATTATGGCATCTCAGTCTGATTTTCTGTCAACACTCTCTCTAACCAGGCACGCCTGGTGTACATTACCAGTATTTCTGATGATGAAAATTACCAGTACTCCTGCTGGAATATTGCAGCAAGCGTACATTTTGCTGCCTTCTGTACCACAGATGAAGTCATAAGTCTCCATTGGTTCAAAACACAGAATTTTCAACTCCACTATGAATTCCAGGATAATCATCTAAATAGTCCTGCTGCAGGACTGAGAAATGCCAAACCTTTACAACCTTCCGCTGTTCAGTGTGCCTCTCTCTAAATCAGTACAAACTCTGGCCGTTTTCCTGCGAGCAGCCAGGAGCCAGTGGGACCGCAGAGGTGTTTGAGAGATCAGAGGAAGATCAATGAAAATTATGTTACTGTAGAGAGAAAAGGTTGGCTTGCAGTCTGTGCCTTATCTACTGCTATTCGCTCACATACCCGCAGATTACTTAAGAAAAAGGAAAGAAAAAGAAGAAAAGGCTATAATCTAGAAGTTCCCTTACCACTGGGGAATATGCTGCCTGGGAGACAGCTTGACTGGCAGAACACAATCTACGTGACCGTGCTAAACGCTTGGGATCACCTGGTCAGTACCAGATACCTTGCTGGGGCTGGCCAAAGCTACGCGCCCCAGAGAATCAATGAAGCATTTAAACTCAGAGGCTGAAAGAGAAGAGCTGTTGTTCAGACTCGATATGAATCTTCATACATTAATAACGTGCATTAAGACACTGAATGGCACATATTTCTTCTTTGGGAAAGCAGAATGTATTTATTGGCGATGAGGTGGAGAAAAGAGTGTTATTTAGGTCAAAGTAACCCATATGAATTAAAGAAAGCCTGCGTTCCCTTTTTCAGAACAATTTATTTGTGAATCTGTAAGCCTTATAATTATAAGTGCAGTATTGCAGGCACAGGCTGAATGCATTCTGATGAACTCACTTACTGATTATTCAGGAAAAACAAGCCTTGAATGTCACATCAGTATTGGTAAACTGACAACAAAAGCAGCTTTTCTGTATTTATTTGCAAACTAGCTGACAAACCTATATCAGAAGAAATATTACATGGGATGAAATGCCAATAAACAAAAGAAATACATTCTTCTGGTTTTGTTATGGCTGCATGCAAAGTTGAGAGGAGGTAAGTAAGAAAGCCTACCATAACAAGCATGGATGGAAGCATGCTGCTGGTCTTCAAGAAATGTCCTGTTCTTGACAGATCGTTTGCCTGAAACCATTGCATTGGAACCCTTCCTGCATCAAAGCTGAATAACCCCTTACTCTTTACACGATTTTGCAGCAAACAGAAGAAATCCAAAACAATTCTCCCCACCACTAACTTTTTAGGCAAACGACATTTTACAGCACGTGCCAATGGGTTTCCGAACATAGATGTTCCTAATGCACAGAATTTTGTTCTAAATCTCTCAGCTAATGCTGATCATTAATTCTAGTAGGGACTGGCTCTGTAATGGGACAAAATATAACTGTCGCAACTCTGTTAAAGAAGAAAATGCAGCAGAAATGTGTCTTGCAGAGCCAAAGCACTGATTTCATGGAAAATTTTCTTGACGTTTGGATAAAAGGATTTCTATTGTCAAATGGGCATAGCGCTGCTCAGGAAGTGCTGCAAAAGTATCTACAACTGAAATTATCGTATTAGTATGGGAAATGCAGCCAGAAGTAATTTTTCTCTGTCCTATGGTGAAACCTTCTCTGATGACTCATCGTGCAGCTGCTCAGTCAGAGGTGTGAGCTGACAAGAGAAGAAAAACTGATTGAAGTTTTGCTTGGCCAGTGGCTATGGCATATCAGTGGGTTATATGGAACATTAACAGCACTAATGAAGTCCTGTTTGATGCTGTACTAGAAAGGCACGAAAAATGAAATATTACTCTATAGAAGGAAGTTACTGAAAGGCTTTATATTTTCACTTATCAAAAAATTCAACAAACTTTAAGCACAAGGAAAGGAATGATGTATATTTTTCAATAGCAAGTGATGATATTTTTAAGTAAACAGCTAAAACAGACATTCTGAGTATGCAAGTTCTGCTCTTTAACTGGCTATAAGAAGCTGTGGCAATAAAGAGGGGAGAAGAAAAGAAAAAAAAATAGAGGTAAGCATCCCCATCCAGGAAGTAAAACAGAGTCTCATACGTGTGACGGGCCAGAGCAAATGCTCTCATCCTGGCCCTGCTCCAATTTATGGCAAAACTCCCACTGACTGCCATGGCGGTGACATTTTCTCTATTTTTCTCTTTCCTTTTCAAATAAAGAGTGCAATTGCACATACCAAATCTGCCACCCCACTGATACCAGTGACCAGGTTTGGAACAGAAAGTATATACCGAGACAGTCATCAGAAGTAACCTTCCCCGCAAGCCGGACTGCAGCTGCCCAGCTGTACCGCCTGCTCTGGCTCTGCTTCCACCCTACGGCATTTGCATGCAGAAGACTTGTGATTTTGGCTCTTGAAGCACTGTGGCTGGAGAACAGACACACACCTGGGAGACTGGTGAGCCCACAAAACACCAGGAACATGGGGACTCTCTCTACCCTATGTCACTCATGGTGCACTCATGGCAATGCTGTACATACCCCATTGCCACAAAACAGGGTCATTGGTTATTACACATTTATTTTGCACGTGATTTGGTTTTCAAATATTCAGGTTTCCTCCTGTGCATTTTTTCTGAAGCTGAAATCAGTCAGCCTGCTTATTTCCATATTTTGTTACCCATTTTTCAACTGGAAAAAGACTTTTTTTTTTTTTTTTCCTAACTGAAGCCCTACTCTAATAAAGCAGACACACAGTCACAGGTATCTTGAAAGTAAGTACTGTATATGCCTAGCTCACCTTGACATGAAAAAACTTGCTCTTCCAAATCACCTTTATGCCTCAGAATCAGTCATGTCCTGAACTGTGGCAACAGTTTCAGCTATTGTACCCCTTGCTCTTGGGAAGACTGAGAAAACTCTGCTCTTGAAGAGTAAAATAAGATCATTAGCAAATTCTCCACTGGTGGAGTAAGAAAAAGGGAAAGCTAGCTGTCTGATGAATATTATTAGATAATTTATGTATAATAAGAGCTTTTGAAGACTGAAAGTGGTATTAAATGGCCAATTTGAAAGACAGCAGTGCTTTTTCCTCCAGCAATAGGACCAAGCTCTCTAGCGTGGTCAAGGTGCACTCAACAAAGAACCACGGCGTGGGGGAAGAGAGGGGGGGGTTCCACCATTTTACATTACTCACTTCAAAACTTAGATATTAATCATTAAATCCACTCCTCAGAAAAGCCGTTATGCCACCATCAATCACAAAGTTACAGAGACATAGATCACAACTTAGTCCAAAAAGCCTTTCTTTCATAAACTGCTTTATCCAAGCTAATGCAAACCAAAGCCCCAGTAGTCCTCTCCTGTCAAGAAGGTAACACCACAGATTGACAGCTGTGAATACCTAGAATTTAGTTATTTCCATCCTGGAAGTTTTTCTGGGACAGTATAATATATGGCACTCAGCTAAGACTGCCAATTAATAGAGACTCCCAATTGCAATAATCTGTCCCAGGGCTAATTGGGTTATTATCACTGGATATATTTATAAAGATTAATGAGCAGCCAGCAACTTCCATAATGTTCAGTCACTACTGACTTGGGCTAAATTTGAAATCTCATTTCAAAAGCAACAGCCTTTCCAGCCTAACGCTAACCTCCAGAGCCACCCACATCCCAGCCCCATATACAGTATAAATAAAGTGGAAAAACTGAAAGAAAATTAAATTCAGAAACAGATCAGTGAAGATGTGGTTTAGGAGACTATGAGGCTATTTAAAAAGATAAATCGTCAACATTTTTTTCATGGCTGCATTTGGAACAGTCAGACTCTGATATATCTTTGCATACGTCAAAACATTTTCAAGGATGCTATGTCTGGCTTGGATATAAAAGACCATGTCCCAACTATTCAGACTTACGCTCAGATAACAGAGTGCCCAGTAGGAATAAGATGATGTCTGGGTTATCTGATTTTAGTAAATCCATATGCAAGGGGGAAAAAGCCTTATTCAGTACGACAAAATGAAAGTTCACTGTAGCGCGTAATGTATCTGCTATCAAAAGTCAATTTTCTGGAGCAGCTTTGAAAAGGGTTCATTATCTCTACTGCAAGTTCTAGAGTCCCATCTCTCACATTTAAGAAGAGAAAAGTGTTTGTGTTGGTTTTCACGTGACAGCAGGTTTCTAATATGATGATACTTGAGAAGACCCTGCTGTTCAATCAGACCTTTGATTTCAGATCTTATGCAAAAAAACAGGTCCCAGTGGAGAAACATAAGAGCCTGAAACTAGTTCAATATAGTGGAGCTATCTTGTTGTTAAAACAAAGTATCAGCTTTTGGGATTTCTATCCACTACATTCTCATATACCACATACATGCAAGTATCATACAGAGGAATAAAAAAACCCCATGAATATAGAAGCTGAGACTGCTGAAATAATGCAGAAAGTGTCAGTTATGCCAGAAAAGCAAACTTGTTCGGAATGCCTTTTACATCTCTTTGTAAAGTCTGATCAGCTCCTTTTTTCTAACGCTGATGCTGATTCCCAAAGGAACTTTCTTCCTTGGTCAATGGAAGTCCTGGAGCCTGATTTTGTTTACAATCTCACTCTGATTTGTTAAGCTCCCAGTAACTCTTTAAAGATATGATATCATATCGTGAGCACTAGGACATGCTTTTCACTGTATGGGTTCTCACATCAAAGGTCCCATTAAACCATAGAATATTCTTGATTTTAACTGCATTTGCATCCCAACATTTCATTCAGTTACAAGTTTAAATCATGAAGGGCCAGATTACAGCTGGCCTGTGGGGCACAGCAAAGAGAAGAGTCACTCACAATTTTATCCTAACATAACACAGTTCCGAGAGCAAAAGGACTTTCTCTACACAGCATTAGAAACATCAGTTATCTCACACACAGCCTTCAGGAACAGTGAAGACCATGGCCTTTCCTCTCCCTGCTCCCCTGGATAATGAATTAGGCCTGTGTTGGAAAAAAAATGCATTTTGAATGCCTTTGGAATTGGTCCTTCTTTCTCTACACCTCCCAGATCTACTAGAAATTCTGGCTGAATCACCTTAAAACCATCAACTGGCTGAAAGGGCAGCAAGCCAGAGCTCGGGCTACAAATGTCATGTTAAAAATGGCTTCAACAGGTTGAGTCAGTGCTGCAGATGATATGTTCTTCACTAAAAATTTCCAACTGTCATGTTGCATGAAAAAATAACTATTGTTAAAATAGTTTGGGTTTTTTTTTTAAAATCTTAGCAAGAACATGATTGCATTTTTTAAAGTACCCTGTCCATGGAAAACTAATTTAGTTCCATTAATGAAAAGGAAGCAAAATGTGATTGAGGATGTAATATGGAATTATAGTTCATTAATTCTTCAAGTATGTAATTTTCCAGACTCCTGATCCCCCATTGATTTCTGCACACCCCCATAGGTCCTGCTAAATGCCAGCAAAAAGAAATTCAATCGTGTTGCTATTTCATGTATGGCAGTGGCGGTGCTCCAAAATTAGATAGAAACATTATGAAAGGGAATTTTTCCACTGACTGCTTCACCATGCAGCCCTGTTAACAATTCTTTGTGGTCAAAAATTGATCAATCACAGACCCCATTGATAACTGAAACTATGAGAGTCTCTCGTTACACACCCAATATTATAAAAGGATGTGATATTTGTAACAATTGAAGATGATAATTCAGAATACCTAACTAGCCATGATGAACTAGGTGCATCCATGAATAGTGTCAAAATAAGAATACATTTCTCAACAAGGTTCTGTGAAATCGCTTGTGCCAATCCCCATTAAAAAGACTAATTGAGAGGTATTGGGCCTCTATTTCTAGTCGTTGACAAAGATGCGGTTTTGCTTTCACTTCGTCCATCATTCTCAGTACAGTATCTCATCTGAACTGTAACACACGCTTCTGTTTCCTTGTTAGCTCTATCTTGAAAAAAGAAAAGTAATTATTTTCTTCAAGATAGCAAAAGCACTTTTATACCTTGAAATGCACTAACAAACCCGTTTTAGACACCTACTAGTGTTTGAAAGTTACATAGCTCCACTTGCACACATTAGGACTAACTCGCCAGTGCTACTCACTGAAGGTGTCAGTTGCTGGGTACGAGTAGCCAAGTCCTCAACAAAAGAGAATTAATTTGTCTGAAAAGCGAAGAGCTAGTTCAGCCAGCTGTTACCTCTTTTCTAATCGGTGCAAAAGAAGGCTTTACTTGCACAGTGTAGTGGCCAAAGGTCTTGAGTTTCCTCAAGTGAGGAGTCAAGTCAGTCATAACCAGGAATCATGACTTTTACATATATGAACCAACGATGCAATCAGCACATTTTCAGCTTAGTCTGGGTTCAGCTTTGCAAAAAGTTGTTTCAGATCAGCTCTGGTATGAATTACAATAAATTTCCATGTATTTAGTTCAGAGGCCATTTAAGAAAAACAAACGAACCCACAAAGCAACTCAAACAAAGTTTTGGCTAGGAATTGATTTGACACCCTGATTTGAAGTCGGTCTTCTGCTATGGTCTTCTACTACGGTCTTCTACCCTTTGGTCAGGGTATCACGCATATTATACGTATGCTTAAGTTTAAAACATCCTTACCTACATTTTCTTACCAGTGACTTGTTACCATGACTCTCAGTCCATAGACCAGTGACTATCAATTTACATTGCTGCTCCTGAAGTCTAAAATCATGTGGAGATTGTACAAAATTGCAGAAGCACAGAAAAGGGAAAAAACCACGCTATTCCTTTGCTTGGGCTATAAACATATCATTGGCTTGTATCTATAGAGACTGCAGACTCCCTCATGTTGACAGCAAGAGGAAGTGCTCCACAGGGATACGGGGCAATGATTGGCAGTGTTATGGATTTTAATTCCACTAATAGTTGAATGGCTCGTAATTCATAAGAGAGCTTACAGTGAGTGATGAAGGTCATCCCTATCTCCCTTATATAACAGAAGGAAATTCTATTATAATGCTGCCCAGCTGCACTATTCACATTCTATTTATAGCCCACTGTATTTTAAGAACCTAATTGAAATTTTAGTTTTCATCTTTAGTAAAGGAGGTTCTTTCCCATAGCAAGTAATAGCTAAGTAGTGGATGCATTTTAATGTTTTTAACAAATAACAAAAAAATCCTGTCTCCTCAAAGCTCTTTTGTAGCACCCTCTCTTCCCTGGTTTCTGGTTTGTTTTTTTTAAGCTGCTACATATAGGATTGTAGTGTTGCAACAAGCTGAAGAAAATATAAAAAGATAAGTACTAGTATGTGGCTCTTCAGCAGAGAAAAAAATCTTTTGTTATTTAAAACTGACAAGGACTCTGAGGGAGGAAAGAAATAATATGCACCCAAGAAACTGTGTCAGGCAAGGAAAATGAAGGGAGAAAAAGACACAGAAGGATGAAGCAGCAAAGCATCTTAAGCTACCAAACAGAATGGATGAGGTAAGTATGGTTCATGTCTGATTCCAGAATGCTCACCAAACTCAATATGGGCATTTTTTGCTTGATTTCTGTCAAAGATTTACTTTGTGAATAAATATAAGTAAAAATGTAAAACATTCCAAGCTTCTAAAATCACCAGCCCTTGTCTCACTGCTCATTTTTGAACTTATTTTTCATATCTGAAAAAAAATTAGGTGATAACAGAGATTAGGGTGACCTCCCCTCCAGACACTGCAGCCAAGCAAAAAGCATCTCATCCGCAGAACCCTGGCTTTCCTCTTGGCTTGCTGCAGATCTCATTTGTTTACTCTCACAGACAACTTTTAAACCTTTTCCCGCGATTTAATGAGTTAGCCATTTTTGAATATGTCCTTTTTGAAAGTCAAAGAAAAAGTATTTTCTTAGGTTTTACGAATTGGCTGCACTTCCCACTCAGAAAAGATATGAAATAAACCCCACCATGTCTTCTCTCAGCTACTGACGTATTTGAACAGAGGAGCAAGGGGAGCAGAAACGAGATGACATACATCTCACCTGGACTTTTGCCAGTGCCTTCTTATGCACACTTTGTCACCTACTCAACTTTTCCCATGTGTCTTGATTTCCACATCTGTAAAACGGGGAGAAAGTGCTTCTGCCAGCTCTCTTTTTTTGTACATGAACAACTCTGGGTGAAAAATTTTAAGTAACAGTGCTAATTCAGTTAAATTCCACGTGTGAAGATGCCAAGGCATGGTTTGGGGAACGGTAACACACTGGGAAACAGGAACTACAGAAGAGGCCAACTTATTTTGGGGAGAGGTGAGAGGCAGAGCATTGAGCTGTAGAGATGGGTGCTGCACCCCTCGCCCTTTCTCTGCCACCTGATTTATTTAGTAGCACAGACAGACTGCAGAAGTCACGACGACACTCACTGATAGTAACTTAAGTCTTGCATTATTTGTTTCAAACAGATCTCACAATATAGACCGCGTGTTGCTTTTTGTAAAAATAAAATAGTCTCCTGTACAGTTCTGCTGCAGTGTAAGGATCTTTAATTTTTATGAATATTTGAAAGCCTGCTTGGACATAGCATGAGGGGTTAGCTGAACACCTCCCTACCACAGTCTCTGAGACTGCCAATCATGTTTTCTGCTTCTGTTTTGAACTCCCTTGTAACAGTAAATATGAAGACCTGGCTTTTACTGGCACATAGTTAGCTGAAGTTTTCTGGAATTATTAATTATATAATAACAATTCAAACAACAATCATTAATTCTTTGCTAGATTTTTATTGCTATTGTGGAACATGTAGCATTATTTCTCTTCTCAGCAACAGTCCTTTCTGAATCTAAAGTTACTCTTGGACCATAAACATCACACATCCAAGTTTCCTAAGCTTATTTATGACTAAAATCCTTTAAATCCTTGAATTTTTTCCCTGAGGAAAAAAAACCTCATGCAGAGGTTCTTGGAGAGAATTTCAGCAGAAACTCTGTGCTAGAACTTCTTGATTTTTTCTGAAAAGGATCTTCCAAATTCTTTTGGGCTAGGGGAGGGCAAATAAACTGTAGCCACTGTACACCCTTTATACAAATGAATGGAGAAATCTCAGACAAGACAAAGGGGACAGAGATGTTGTATCGGGTGTGCATGGCAAGGTTTTGGTAGTGGGGGGA
>NW_009597616.1:0-27912 GCF_000690535.1 Cariama cristata | reverse complement strand
CACAACCCTCTCATCCCTCTCCACTCTCACTTCTGAAGCTTTGTACAGCCTGTGGGACTGTGCAAACGAAGCAAGAGAAAATGTGACTTTGTAGGTTATGGATTTGAGAGGAGATGGGGTTCTCCTCCCTATTCTCAATGCTTTCTGTATTTTCCACACTTACTACAAAATATTGTGTTGATTCCCCCTGCCCCGCCCTTCCTTATGAAAGGCCAAGACAGTCTCAGGAAGACGAGGCTGATGCAGCTGTGTCCCTACGGGGGCCACAGGGCCATTTGCTTCTCTTCCCACCAACTTCCCCTGCAGCTCTGGTGTTCTCTGCTGTGCATCAACGCAACCTCGACAGGCTGAAGAATAAACACTCGTGCATCCAGTCTTGGTGAGGGGTGTAAGGGCTTTACACAAAAGGGAGGTTAGTGTAGATTTCTGCCTTCGTGAGGTTATCTTCTAAGCTTGGTCTTGCTTCTGCCATGCCTGGTTTAAACAAAGGAAGCATCACAGCCACTTTCTGTGAGTCAATGCGTGAGTATGCGCTGTGAACTCCCACTCACCCAGAGATTTTTGGCATTGAGACGCAGAGTCCAGAACCAGACTTTGGGACGTAAGGACCAAGCTCCTTAAACAGGAGCTGAAGTACGCCTCAGCCAAGTACTTGGAACACAGTTTTGGAGCACGACAGTGTTTTGATTCCTGCTTTGTGAGCATAAACCCTCTCCTGCCTGGAACTTCAAAGGACTTGCTTTAGGTGGTAGATCTGTCTTTAAGCTGGGTTGTGAACTGAGGTCTCGTAAGATCCAGCCCAGCCACTTCTTTGCTAGAACACCTTTCCTACAGTAAAGTACAAAGTCTTGTTTTAGAGAACAGAAGGAAAATACTTTTTTCCTCCCTCATAAACACTTCATGGCTTAGTTATTTTACACGATGGCTAATGAGATATTTGTGCAGAGTGGGACGTTGTTTCAATGCCCACCTGCATTCTTCGGAAAGGCGAGATAAAGGAAGAGATTGGGGCCCTCAGCACCTGCTCACTTCTGAACACAGTGAAAACTGAGAGCCTCATGTCTTACAAGTTTGAAGACCTTTGCTATTGCTGCTTACAGGTATACTAGATGTAGAAAAGAAAATCTATGAAAATGTAATTACAAAACTGGCTGTTTCCCTTTAAAAGTTGGGAAAGACAGCTCTAGAGGGTTTGTTTGAGATGATGCACAAATGCATCTTTAACTGGCCAGTTAGTGGTAGGCATCCAACATGTGTCAGGTGCCGTGGGCAGCTTCCCTATAAAGCAGTTATAAAGTCTGTGAATACCTGCTGTTACCTGTAATTACATCCCAGACAAAAGGAACAACCTGAGAAATGCATCTGCCTGGTGATGTTATGAAACCAGAGTTGAAACTCAGAACAGAGACAGTAATTAGCATGGATATTGTTCCAGGTAATTTTAGATAGCATTCTTGCCCCCAGCGAAACATGATGCTATAACCTGCAACCTTGAGGAGAACAGCATGTGCAATATATAGTGCTTTTCAAAATGATGCTCCATTTTGATCGCATCTCCGTTAAGTGGAATGAAAAAAAACTTCACCCTGGTAGATCACTTGGCATGAGGAAAAAAAAATATAAAGTGAAAATATGTGAGTAGGAAAGAACTGGTGGTATTGAACCTTGGCGTGCTTTAGATCTCAGGTGTGCTCCTTTGTAGCTCATGTAAAACAAGTGGCAAACACTATTCTGTCAGGTAGCATTTTCTGTCCACTCTGCACTCCCTTTAGCTCGGTGTAACTAACAGCGTCAGAGAAAGATCGTGGGAAATCCGCGTCTGTGGTCACTGACTGCGGCTTGTGGCCAGGATGCCCCTGTGAGTACCAGGAAGCTTTCCTGCTTCTCAAGTTTAAGAAGATGCAGATACCATTTGATAAATGAACTCCTCCTCTTTCCTTGACTTTCCATCCGCCTCCCAATCACACACTATGATGTCCAAAATCCAGCAGAAGGGGAATATATACTGGCATCCTTTATATTTAAAAATTACACAACAGCAAAAAGAATTTAAAATTATAGGGTGGTTGTTTTTTTTTAAAGTTATAACATTTGTGTCCTTTTTCTGTAGTATTAATTTAATAATAGCATCATATTTCCATGGCTTTCATATATTTTCCCTACTACCAAGCATGAGGGCTAGCAACTTGCTGTCCTTCTAAATTAAAATCTCGCAGTATCATACGAATGTGGGGACAGGATCGAAGGGCACTGGCCTCCCAAACCATCTTTCTATCTCCGAGTGACTCAGGTGTTTTACATACGTGAAAAGCATCTTGGCCATGAGACGCAAGTCTCTCGGAGACCCTCTCTGTACCCCGCTGGCTTCAGCTGCTGCGAGACCGGTTCCCTTCCTCCTCATTTCACCCGCAGCATCCTGCCCCCCAAATCTGAAAGTCCAACCCTGCCTCTGCTCTCAAATTATTCAAGTCACCCTCCTGAATTAGGCTTGCTGTAAGCAATGAAGCAGTGAAATGCTTTTCTTTAATTGTCCTTTTTAGTCTTGATATGAAAGTATGATATTTAATTAAAAACTTGCCAATCTGAAATCATTGGGGAAACGAGACCAAAAAATCCTCCCAGAAATGTGTCCAGACTGATCTCAGAGAGATCGGTGCCAGGAGAGCGCTAGACAGGGATCTGGTTTTTGCCTGGCCTCTGCCACTGATTCACTGCAATGTTTTCTGCAAGTCTTTTATTGTGCATCGACGTGCTTATTGATGGAGGAAAACCAGTATTTATTCCTTTCACAGAGTTGTCCTGAATCTTACTAACCACTCTTTGTGCAAATCTTTGGATGAAAGGAATCATAAGAGTTCTAAGCTCTTAATATCTATTACTGATTGTACTTTAAAACAAATGTCATCGCACTAGGTAGGAATTAACATTCCAGTGCCCATAGGGTGGGTACCTTCTCATACATATATATATAAAAGTCATCCAGCAACCTGCCTCAGAGGAAGGCTGACTGAAGACAGGTGAGTCTGAGTTCACTCGTAGAATATTTATTTAGAGCCAGAAGCCTCGGTTTTGTTTTGAGTTAGCATTTTGTCAGTATTGTGATTGCTACGCTGTTTCTACTACCTAAGGCCTGTGATGATATTTGTGATGGGAGGAGGGAAAAAAAAAAAAAGGCTGATAACTTAAAACTTTATAATCTGGCAATTTCCTGCATGTGGAAACAGCTACAGCCTTCGATGGGACCCTGGATGGATTTGCCATTGAATTCGTAGGTATCGGGTCAAGGTATATTGATTGGGGCTTGCGAATACTCAGTCTTAATGTTAGAGCTCAAATTAAGCTCCTGCGTGTACCCAGCTCTGGCCGTGGGCGTTTGCTGGCCCGAATAAGCTCACTCAGGACAAGGGAGTCTTTCCAAGGACACTGGTGGACCCTTTGTGTTTCTGCATCCAAGTGGTCTAGCTTGCAGTAGAAATACAGGCTAGAGAAAAGATGATACATTATTAAAACCAAGAAGGCATTTTCAAGTGTTAATAGCATCGCGTGATGATTGCGTACAAGACTTAGGGCGTGTTTTGTATTTGAAACCTTCTTGGGGGAGAAAACCATTTGTAAGCTGTAAAAACTGCTCAGTTTAAATGCATTCACCAGCAAGGCAAGTACAGTCAATGTTTTTTGCAGTTGATAGCTATTATCTGATGACATTTTGGAATTTTATTAATAAGCACAACAGATGCATTTATTACTAAAGTGATTATCTGCCATTATCGCACACAGAAATATTATTTCACCAGATAAATCTTGGAGTTGCCTTGCATGCTTTTAGCAGAGAATTAAGGGTCATATTGCTTGATTTTTGAAAACATGTTTTTCCAAAGGCCAAGCAAAAATCCCATTGCCTTTTGAACAGAGAAACAAAGGATGCGTGCACTCTGTAGCACATTAGACTTCAAACACCTATATATTTAAAGCAAAGGTATTGTTCCTTCTCATCATAAGGACATGCTATGAGTGTGAGCAAGTGATGTGAAGTGACAGGGGCTAAAATTCTTGCTGCTGGCCCAAGCTGCCGACGGGGACCTCCCCGGTCCCGTGCTTCCCAGGCTCAGCCCTTCCCTCTTGATGTGATGGTGTAGAGGCACGCGAGATGGAGGAGACATTCAGCCGCAGGAGAAGCCTGTATCCCCCAGGCAAGGAGGAAATAAGGAGCAGATGGGGGTCCCATCACTTGCTTCTCCTCCCACCACCACTCTTTGAAGCTGGAGGCTGCATCCCGTGCTGGGGGTGAGGGGGAAGCGTGCTGCGGAGACGGTGCCTCGGCTCCCCAACCCACCTTCAGCTACTGCTGTCCCTCTCTGGTGCCTCGGGGTGGGAGCTTTTGGCACCCAAACTTTGCTACAGGGCCGTTGAAAACCAGCACTGACTTCTGCCTGTTTTGCAAACTGTTGTGTTTCCAGGTCTCCTGGGACAGCTGAGGAGAGCCATCGTCATGATCCCCACCACACTGCTCTTGCTGGGCCTTACGGCCCTTGTCGGTGAGCCGGGGTTTGGGTTGGGGTCACTGCCGAGAGCACCCCGGGAACTGTTTGCAGAAGGACTGCAGAGAGGAGGGGTGCAGTCAGGGCTGAGGGCCCCTTTCTGCGTGGCTCCTGGTGTGGCTGGTGGTCCTCGGCTGCCGTGTGAGGCTGCTCGCTGCCCACATGTGTCCTTTAAACCAGCAGGTCTGGAGTACGGGACTGATGCCAAAAGGGAGTCACAGACATACCTCCTCTTGGTTTTCCCACCTAACCTTTTCCGATCTCTCTGCCTACCCAGAAATGGTCTCACAAATGTGGCAAGCTGTTTGATGGAGGCTATTCAGTCCCCAGTTAATGAGGATGCAGGGTAATTTGCCCAGGCTGAGGTAAGCATTCTCCTGAATTAATTCCTCACCAAGTTACGGAGGGACACAGGAGACACTCCCAGCCGGGGTGTTCAGGTACCACCAGCCATCATCCGAGAGGTCCCGGACATTGTGGGGCATTGAATGGGAAGAGCTGTCTGGAATAAATGCAGAGGCTGTGGTTCTCCTCTCCCACACCAGCCTTTAGACCTAACGGGGCAGACACCTATTCGTCTAAATTGTCATTAGATTCATTCGCTTCAACCTATTCAATCAGAAAAGAACAAATTTCTGTTCTGTAGTTTTCTTTGACAATGTTGCTGATGGAGAGCAGTGGCAACCTTACAAGCATGGCCAACACAAGGTGATGTGGATTACGGGTCTGGATGAATCCCTCATGCTTGACTTGTATGCACTTGCAGCATGCTGTACAATATTGCTCTAAGATCTTAGGTATTCAAACAACCTCCGTTTAATTTTTCAGCTCCATCCATGAGTTACAGTTGCTATGGCGACATAAGTGCTCTTCAAGCCCCCGCAATCTCCTGTAGAGCTGTAAGAGCCCCAGACTGTGGTAGGTATCATTCATTGCTTGATTTGTCAACCTGTTTATACCTGACAGAAAGATGCTTCGTCTCCTGTTTATTGCCGAATTAAATGTGGTGCAGCTATTCAATTAGCCAAAAGGGAGAAAGCAACACCTCCCCTCCCAAAACGGCAGGTGCTGTGAAGCCTCCAGACCTGGTGGGAAGCGGGAGATCAAACTTCAGGTCCCACAGTCAGGATCCTCAGCCTCTAAGCAAAGAGAAATGGCGCAATCTCTTTTCAGTTAAAACGGCTTCTTCATCAGCCAGGACTTTAGCATCAGCATCCTCACAAAACCCCGGAGCCTGTCTGCTCGAAGGGGGAGATGGGCAGAGCCAGGTGCTGGGTGCTGGCGTGTTGGCTGAGCTGGCAGAGACACAGTTTGCCGGGGGAAGGTCCCAGGTATGCAGCCATCCTACCTCTGGGTCACCTGTTTTTGGTAACTCCTTCCCATTTCCCTCTTTCTTGCCTTGTGTTATTGCCCCGAGTCACTGCACATCAGGTTCATACTGCCGAGACTTCCAGGGACCTTGCCACGTACCTCGGACGTAGGTGCTTCCAGGGCAGACACCTGACTGCGGGGGTCCAAGCATGGATCTGAACCCGCTTGCTTGTTTCCAAACTCTTCCAATGTTACTTTAAAAAAAAAAAACCATCTTTCTATACACAGACTAACAACAGAGCTGCTACTGCAGTTTGGCCCCTCAGTAGTAATGCATCTCTCCATTTTTTCAAATGCAATTTGAAATTTCACTTTTCAGAAATTTCACAATTCTGAAATTTCACATTTCTCTGAAATTTCACATTTCCAGCAGTGCGGCAGCAGAAGAGGACCACGAAAGCATGGTCCCACCTCCTGAGAAGCTGCCCTCTTCCCCTCATCATCCCGGGGTACTGGCACGGTAGCTCCCCGGCCACAGCCAGGGCCGACGGGGCTGTGCTTATTCCTCAAGTGCCGCTGCCCAACTCAGTGTAGCTGCGTTTTCTTCAAAACTTGAGTTACTCCTTTGATATATCCGCTCAAGGGGAACGTGAGGGTTTTGGATGGGAGCGTGTGTAAGTCTGCCTTTTCCTGCGCGGCAGGACTTGCCACGGTACGGAGGATTGCTGAGGCAGATGTCGTCCGCCTGAGGAAATACGAGATCCCGATTAAGAGAGTAGCCAGAAACCTGTGCTTGGACCCGGCGCTCATCGCTGCCATCATCTCGCAGGAGAGCCGGGTCGGCCTGCTCCTGGACAACGGCTGGGACCAGGAACGGCAGAAGTACGGCTTGATGCAGGTACATCGGGATGATAAGTGTGAGTAACAGAACAGGGATGTAGTGTATATCCCAGGGCCTTACCTTAGCAAATGACTGTTCTGTGTTCGAGACAGCACTTAAGTGTGTTCCCTCAACATCAAAGGTTGTGTTCAGGTGTTGTCCCGAATAAGGTCACTTCAGTGAGTCACAGCCTGTGAGTACAAAGCAGAGGAGGAAGCTACAGTGATGGTTGTGTTCAGGGGGGAAACCCGTTTTCTTGCTTGACTTTTCTAGCTTGGCAGGCAGCAACACGTCCCTTTTGGAGTGTGGGATAGTGAAGAACACATAAACCAGTGCTCAACTATCCTGGTTCTTGCAATTAATGAAGTACGGGCAAGACATCCTACCTGGACCTGGGACCAGCAGCTGAGAGGTATGGGATGGGCTATATACCGGGAAGGGACACGCTGAGTGATTGGAGTGCTGTGCATTTGTTGGGTGTCACTTTTAAGGGAAAAAGAGCATCAGTCTGGCAGATTTTACAGTATCTTTTACCAAAAGAAAACCCCAACCTCCCAGAGTTTTCTAGTTCCAAAGAGGCAATCCCAAAACAGCAGACTGGCCAGAGGTCTGAATACAGATGCAGCCTCCCAGGTCAAAGCACTGTCCACAGGGCCCCCGTGTTTCTGCCTGCAGAAGGGAGCCTGTGGTGGGACACCAAGCTCCTTGGCAGCTTTGCTGCTGTAGGAAGCATCGGGAAACCAGCCCAGCCTGGGAGATGCTGCAGCAACACGGAGGCACCCATGCAGGGCCGGGCGAAGGTGTCGGGCACAGTCTTGACAGGTTGCCCCTTCACTTCAGTGACAAACACCCACCGAGGGCCACTGCCTTGAGTGGTTGGGCCACCACTGGTGAATGGCTGGGTGCAGGACCTCCTTAAAGCCCTTGGAAAAGGCATTGTGCTCAATGAAGGTGGACAGGTCTCAAGCTATCCTCTTATCTGGTCATCCTACAAGTGAAATGGCTGTCAGGTGGAGAAAGAAGGTAGAAACCAAACAAACAAAAGCCACTGGGGAAAGCAGAAATTGAGGCACCGCAACATAACAGGCTTGTCGTGGCAGGCTGTTAAGTTGTGTCAAGGAAGCTTGGGATCCAGGTTTGCTTGCAGTCCATGTTATCTGCATGCTGGTTTGTTCACCCTCTGCTACTTCTTACTCCCCCATCCTTGCTCTGCCACTGCCTTTTTAGATGACACCCTTTTCTGGGACCAGCATCCCATTCCCACTTGCATTTGGAAAGTCATGGTTTCCTTCACTATAGAAATAAGAATTTTGCAAAATCACAGAATCACGGTCACTTTTCAACAATAATATACAATTAGCAATTTCCCAAGCAGTTGTGTAGGTTTGGTGAGATGCATGGCCCTTTTGGCTAGGAATTTTTACTTTCAAATCTTTATTTCTCACTTATAAGCCCATAACAACTCCTTCTTAACTCTTTCCAGCGGGAATCTGTACCTACAGTGCAAAAATGGGCAACCTCCAGGTCTACGAGGAAGACCCATGCAACAGAGACGACTACTATGTCAACAGCGTGATTAGGCGAGCCCAGTACTTTAAGAGACATGGGTTCTAGCTCATAAACCCGCCCTGTCACCCAGCCTTTCCTCTATATCAACTAGCCCAGTAGTGATCACAGTACCCAGAGCAGTTCCTCAGGTCTCCTGGCAGGACCAGTGCTGGTGCTGACGGCACCTCGGTCACTCCAGCAAACCCCAGCTCCCCAGTCGCCGATGGGTGAGCTCAGCACGGCCTTCCAGGGGACCCACGGCGACGAGATACCACAGGCTCGGGCCCTTCGAAAGGCAGACAGGGACACACCAGCAATGTTTAAGTGTCGGGTGAGGAAGGTGCCTCTTCCCATTCAAAGCTGAACCCGGGGTTGTTCATGCATCCCCCCCGCACGGGCAGGCGAGCAGCTCTCCCTGGGCATCGCTGTGATCTTCCCGTCTTCTCCTCCATCTGCCTCCTTCCCTCTCCCTGGGCAACGGGGGGCATGAAGTCCCCAAGTTAAAGTCTTCCTTCCCCTCGATTGTCCTGGCTACAGAGCAACGAAGAGAATTCTTGCCAAGCCTTTGGTCTCTGCACTGGCTGTGTATTCCTGTGGCCAGCCTTGTGAGGGACAATGCTAAACATGCTTCGGTCTCCCCAGTCCTGGAGCCCACGGCCGTGGTGGGGCTGGAGACCTCTTCAGAGTGAAAAGTAGCCTCACACAGGGGAAATCCTCTGTTTGGGAAGTACTGCAAGTGCCACAACAGGCATGCAAAACACCTTCCCATTAGAGAGCAACCCTCTGAGCAAGAGCAGACCCCGTACGTACCCACCCCAGGAGCTGTATCACAACAGTAGTGTTGGTAAAAGAACCCCACAACCTTTTCTGCTTTAGCCTTGGCACCTTTATGCTGGGTTTCCTCCAAGTTTAAAAGTGTTTCAGCATCTATCCCTCTGCCAGGAATCCCAGCTTCTAATTGGGAGTGAATTAGCTCTGCGTTTATAAGCTCTGAAAGTGTTCTTCAATGTGGATGGGTCTGGGTCCAAATTTAGGTTTTCCAAGAATAATACTAAGAGAGAAAATAAAGATAAATGTTGAATCCCAATTTCTTTTTTTTTATTTTCCAATTTCATGAGGCCTGGTGGGCAGCAACCTGCAATTTGAGTAAATAAGCCAATTTGGTACTCTTGGAATGGGTCAAAAACTCAACTTGAGAACAGGGAGAGGGAAAGGATGCTGCCGACTGGGCTGGGCTGGGAGGCAGGGCGTGAGGCAGCCCCAGCCTGGCCTCTGCCCCCAAACCTGTGAGCAGAGGAATAAGGATGTTCACGTTTAGCCTTTCGAATAACCGTTTTGGAGACGTCAGGGCACCTTTCTGCCAGCTGTCACCACTGCCGATGCAGAAGGGATGTGCCTGGCGGTCTCTGCCCGGCAGCACGGGGCTGCACCGCAAATGTGCCTGGGCTGCCAGGCAGGGTCAACGCCGGCAGCGTGAGAGCTGGTTTGGAGACAGCTTGTGCAAGCGGAGTAATTTTAATGCTGTGCTCCTCATCTTGCCAGTCACTCATCTGCTTACCGTCGCAGCAAGGACTGTGCATGATTAACGTGTTTGCAAGCAAACTCATTTTATCATCTCTGGAGACCAGAGGGAGCTCTAGGATGTCTCTAACATTACTGATTTTTTTTTAAGACTACAGAAAACAGTTCAGTGTTTAGCAACTGCAGGTATTAAACTATATATTATTTAGTCTTTAGTGAATTCTGCACTATATTAAGATAATTTCAGTAAAATCATTACTTTGTAACACAAACTTATGAAACATATCACATGGTTTGGTCCCCTCTATTTGAAATAACTTCCATAAAATTCATAGGTTGAAGTCTTTGGTGCATCATGTTATATAAACCTCTCTGTTATACAAAACTCTTGCGTAAAACCCACGAATGCATTTTTGGTAGATCAGTATGAGTATTTGAAGTATCAAACTTCAAATGGGGCAGGGAATCTCATTGCTGCCTATGTGTGTAAAGTTGGGTTTTTGAGTTTGGAGGGTGAACAAGAGTGGAGCTTTCGCTGGTTCCCTTCATGTCACCCTTAATTGCTGCCAGCAAGCTCCCTGTCACCACGACCGGTGTTGCCATCCCTGCAGAGATCCGTGAGCTTCTCAGGAGTCCAATTTTTGCATGCGTTACCTATGGAGCTGCTGCTTCACGTTACGGTAGCAACACCCAAGGGCCTGCAGACCTGCCGGCTGGCTTCTGCAGCATTGCCACAAAAGATTATTTATTTTTTAAGTCTATTTAAAAATCCTGATTATGGGAATTCAATATTTTATTGCAAATATTATTTTGGGGTATCAGCACTTTGTAGTGAACAAGGAAAATCTCTGCAGAAAATGAGTTGAAATATAATTGCTTGACAAATTGGCAGGAAGGAGTAAATAATTAAGGAAAGTTTAACACTGGCACACTGCCTTAAGATTTGAGTAAAAGCTTTCCTGACAAACAGTGAGTTCAGATTGCTTTTCTCCTCCAATCCTTTCCTGGTCACCCGTGTCCGTGTTGCTGGAAGTTATTCATCTGGCTGGTGCACACAGGGCTGCTGCGGTCGCACCCTTGGTGACCCTTTTGACCCGTGGGCTATTTGGAAAAACAGGCAGCTTGCAAAACAAATGATCTAATACCAAGTAACACATCAGAAAAAGGAGAAGCACAGGTAAAGGAAGAGAAAAGCCTAATCAAAGAGGAAAGAAAGGTCCAGGGAATCACAGAGCAGGACACCTGGCTGCAACGCTGAGGAAGATGCCGGAGTAAAGGATTGAATCGTTGCTTCGCAAGCACCTGGGGGATAATGAAGCAGCAAGAAACACTCAGGAGGGCTCTGGCAGCCTGGGTTGGCAGGGAAAAAGCACCTCAGACCAACCAAAGTCCTCATCTCACCGTGTAAGTGGCCATGGTTGTGCTGCAGTCTGAAGTGCCCTCCTATGTGAAGGGCCTTAAGATAGGCAGTGGTTATCAGCAGCTTGTGGTCAGACTGGTAATTCAGAGATGCACGTCTGTCCTACACCAGTTTCTCTCAAATTTGTGGTTGGAAAATGAATGGTGGACAAGAGCTATCAAACCATGGGTGACAGCCATGCTAGAGGGAACACAAGCACTTCCACTAATGGTTAAAAACTACGAACACCTGTTAGCGATGAAATACTGAAATAAAGTAAACACAGGTACAAAACGTTGGAGGAGCTCAAGCAGGAGCATAAGCAGGGGCGACCGTCCTGCAGAAAGGGCTGGGGGGGTCCAGTGGGAACTGAACCAGTAGGTACCAGGGGAGAGAAAAAAAGAAGGAGAAAATCACATTTTGAGATTTATCTTTATCATAGCACTGTGTATGAAGCACTTGGGGTAATTCTCCTCTCGGCTGTTCATCTGTCAGCATCAGTGAGGCTCAGCTACAGCGTTTGGGTGTGTCGGACCGAGAAAAACATGCTCAGGGGGATGGCAACTCAAATGGAAGGTACAGCCTATAGGAAACAAGGAGTTAGACTTGCTTTTTTCTCCAGGTAAGAGGAAGAGGACACAGTTATTACTTTCCAATATGCAAAAGAAATGGAGAGCAATGACCCATGTCCTTCCCTTCCCCTGGAAGGTAAGGCAAGTAGCATTGCGTTTGGCAGCAGGTTTGTGTCGGATACTTCCAAAACCTTTCAGGGTAATGAAGCAATGCAACAGTCACTGGGTGTTTTAAAGAACAAACAAGACCAACATGTAAAAGTAGCTGTATGTCGTACTCCTGTAGAACAGGGAAATGCAGCGGGTGGTGTTTAAGGATTTTCCAGGCCAACATTGCTGCATCAGAATCCACAGTCAGCAGGCTGAAAAGACAACAAATTACAGACAGGGAAGCAAAATCTCCGTTGGGGTCCTGTGCTTTTGTTTTACTACAACCGATGTCAGTACTGGGAAGTATGTTTAAATGTGCTTCTTACAATAAACAGCAAATGTGAGGTGGTAAGTTTTCTCTCTCATCCCCTTGTTAAGCCGCAGGCGGTGTGGGCTGATCCCTCCATGGCTCAGGCAGGGATCTGTATAAAGTCTGGGGCTGCGACGTCTGGCTTTCATAGACACCAGGCAGAGGGACCAACTAACCTGTTTCAGCAGCAACTGAGGCAGTAGGAAACCACTGCCAAAAGCAAGTCCCCGTGGGCCAGAGCCGTAAGCCACGTGGGCAAACAGATTGCTCTGATGACCGATGCTGAATGATGGATTTGGATCCGTTTGAGCCATGTGTCCATGTTGTTCTCTCCGAGAGATGCAGAAAACAAAAGGAAATGCCACCGCAGCAATGCAGTGCTGAGTAACTGAGTTTGTTCTGCTTTGTCACTCATTGAAAGAGTGGGCTGGGATTTCCTAGGCAGCAATCGGTTCCCAGGACCGTGCTTCTCTGGCTTTGGGCACCCTCAGGACCACACCCCAAAATACTAGGCTCTTACGAGGTTTTCTTCCTGATAAAAACAATCTCATGTTTTATCCAGGCCAGAAAGGGCAACACTGGCCCCTCTTTAAACTGGAGATGTCAGATGAATGTGAGAAACACCGTGCGGGTCATACTGGTGGTCAGTCACCCCCCCGTCTGCCTCCAGCAGCAGCAGCAGCAGATGCTGCCTGGGGAGGACACACGAGCTTGGATGCTTTCTGCAGTCCGTTTTCCTTGCACAGGCGCAGCATCCCCAGCTGTCTAACAGGGCTGGCAGGAGGCATGTCCACCCTTTGTGTGGCACTGCTATCCATGAATCCATCCGGTCGCTTTGGGAATGTGCCGGTGCTGTCAGCCTCCACAGCCTCCTGTGTGGCAAGGCCATGGCCTTAGGTCCTTTAATAATGCTGGTTTGAATCTTGATAAAAGCCTTTTTGAAGACCCAGCTATACTTCACCCACTGGCCTTAATCCACGTACTCACTGATGCTGTCCCAGAAGACCATCAGGGAGCAAGGCAGGATTGCCCCTATGGGAGTCAGCCTGACCCTCTCCCAGCTGACCAGGTTTACCCATCACCTCAGTGATCTCACCTTCAACACACATCTGCTGTATTGCCCAGGACAGGCACCAGCCCGCGGTCCCAAGGACCCCTCAGGAGCCAGTGCTGGAGTCGGGGTTGGTGCCAGACACCCATGGGAACGCCGGCACTGGTGTCTCCTGGCAGCAGAGCCCTTGCCGAGGCTGTCGGCTCTGCCATGGCACAGCCTGGTGCCCACAGCCATCCCAGCCAGAGCGGACTCAGGCTTTCTGTTTGCTCCAGTACTTACTCACTATTTACACTGAATTAACCTGGCTCCTATTAACTGTCCTGGGTGGGAACCTCCCCACGGCCTCCACAGTAAAGACCGGCACAAAGCCAACAAAGGACTACTAAGGCCTTGTGCTCCCTGAGTGCCCCTTTCACCCCCTTTTCACCAAGCAGCCCTGACCTTCCCCTAGCTGCTTTTGAAGTATTTGAAGGCCTTTTGCTGACAGTTTGAGCATCCCTTGCAAGGCACTCTCCAAAACCTTTTTCAGTTCTTTTCTTTGTTTACATGTGACCCCCTGTGTTTTATGTCAATTTACCACCAACTCACATGGACAAGTTTTCCATTTCCTACATAGTAGCCTTTTCCCTAAGGCAGTCACCTTAACTTTTCCTTTGAGGGGGCAACATTTTATTTTCTTTTTGAGTTGTGGCATTCTTTTAGTGTGGGCTTCTAACACGGTATTTTTGAACAGCCTCCAGGATGCTTGCAGGCTTCTTTGTTTGAGGCTGCTCCTTTTTGGTGGAGACTGTTGTTTCTAATGCTTGCCTCAGTGTATTTAATTACCTTCCTTGAAACCGAATACTCCCATACTGGGTGCACAGGGCCTGCTTTTTCCCATTTCAGTGCTAAAAGCGATCATGTTGTGGGATTGCAACCTCAGAGCAGTTTCCAACTCACAGTCCTCAAATGAAGCCCTTGTAACCAATCCCTACTACTTGTTTTTGTGGGTTCCCAAACCAGCTCTTCCTTGAAGTAGTGATTTATTGCCACCAACAATTCTGCTTCTGCGTCTCATCCTAATGAGGTGCTGATCCAGCTTATACACAGGCTCCCGCTCACACCACCGACCTGTATTTGCTGCCTCTCTGGTCTCACTGACCACTGTTGCTGTCCTCATAAAGGATCAATAGCACAGTCCTACTATGGCATTTTTATCAATAGCAACTGGGATTTTCACCCACATGTTTTTAGGGTGCTTCTCTTTTCCTGTATAGAATCATAGAATCATAAAATCATTTGGGCTGGAAGGGACCTTTAGAGGTCATCTAGTCCAACCCCCCTGCGGTGAGCAGGGACATCTCCAACTCCATCAGGTTGCTCACAGCCCCATCCAACCTGACCTGGAATGTTTCCAGGGATGGGGCTTCCACCACCTCTCTGGGCAACCTGTGCCAGTGCTTCACCACCCTCATTGTAAAAAATTTTTTCCTTATGTCTAGTCTAAATCTAACCTCTTTTAGTTTAAAACCATTACCCCTTGTCCTGTCACAGCAGACCCTGCTAAAAAGTCTGTCCCCATCTTTCATATAGGCCCCCTTCAAGTATTGGAAGGCTGCAATGAGGTCACCTCGAAGCCAATTTAATCCCACATCCAAGCACTCAAGAAGCCTTGATTGCTTCTAATACAAATCTGCAGCAATAAAATACGTGAAGAATAATCCACTAAAAATTTTTACTACAATTGGGCTTGTGTGATTCTTTATGAAATGCAGGAATGACCTAAAAGCATGTTCTTAATACGCTTTATGCTGCCTTAAACACTACTTTGTATCAGACGGGTCCTGTCTGATCTCCTTGGGTCTCTCTCCTTTATGGAGAGAACTTCTATTAAATGTATGCCAAAACTCTCAACTACTGGCTTACCAGAATGGAAAAGAGACTTGTTTTATTTTTAAGGGAAGAGGTCCTTACTACCAGTTACTGAAGATACAGGAGAGCTAAAAGTAACGTAAATCACAACTGCCTTCACGCATTGTTTAAACGTTTCCCGGGAGGGTTACCCAGCTTCCACCTTCAGACTCAGGAAGGGTCACTACTTCACTGCTTCTCTGGCTGTCAAAAATGCTGCAAAGCTGGACAAGACACACCTAAGGACAACACAAGCAAAAGTAAATCCAGTAGAAACAAGTCAAGTCACGCTCCTACAGTTAAAAACCATCTAAATACAGTTAAAACCCAGTTAAATATAAACTAGTTAAACAGTAATTAAAACCAGACTAAATTTCATTCATCTCTGCAGCATGATGTTAAAAAAAAAAAGCACATTAGTCATTGCTTTGCCTTTAATTGAAAACATTTCCAAGCTGCCGTGTCCCAGGCTGTGCGATATCACCTGCCCTCTCAGGAGCTTAACAAGGGTTATTCTTCAGATGAAGCTTTTGCGGATGAGCCAACACTCACTCCCACTCTGAGAAACCACTTTTAATTTAGTCATTAATAAGAATCCCTTTTAATTAATGCATAATCTGCTTCTGAAAAATGCCAAGGCCTGCCTCCACAGCTATTATCTCAGTTCTTACACCAAACATTTTCAGTTCGTAAGTAAGTTTCTGTCTTGATAAATCTCACGGAAACCAAACTTAACCGACTTGGACTCTTCCCCCTCTTCCTACTCTTTCTTTCAGGCTTTTTGCCTCCTGACAGACAATCAACAAGTTAAATTATTCCTTTGGCCATATATACGTGTATATCCCCATTACCTTCAGATTATGCCCCTGCCTTCAGTGCGGTTGCACAGACAAAATGGACCGAATTCAGCAGCGGTTCCAGGGGAGGGAAGAAGCACCGGCCCCGGCCCCGCAGTGCGGCAGGGTGACCCGCAGCCCACGGCGTTGGCTCACCACGCTCCGTGGTGAGGTCAACACAAGAGACCAAGTTTTGTGGCAGAACCACGCTCTGACAGGCTTTTTGTAGCATTTCTGAAAAATGAAGAAAAACTAGGATGAGCTGGATCTGAATTGGAGGTTGTTGAACGCCTGGACTAACAGCAAGAACAAGGGGAATCCAGGACATAAATCACAATTTGGGTCACTTTTGGGGCTGCCCAAAGCCACCACCCGTACCCCTGGGACAGCAGGAGAGATTGCATTGCAGCGTGGCTTACGTACTGCCTCCTCCATGGCAAGCGAGCGATGGGACAACTGAGAGATGCTGCAGAGGGCACTGACAAAAGCCGTAACCGGTTCCCTGACCCTGGAGACCCCAGCCTGCAGCAGCTCCCGAGCCCTCGCTGGAGCCCGCAGCCTGCAGCCTGCTCCACATCACACCGGTGACGGAGCTGTTGTTACGAAGCACCCTGCGGACATGCCGTTCTCCCCCAGCACTCTGAATCCAGGTTTGTTGAGGGAAACACTTCCCAGGACATGTGAGACTATGCAAGCATATATGATTAAATAATAATTTCTGGATAGGGCTCCAGGAAACATGGGAGATCTACCTGCCTGCCTCAATTACTGTGATGTAGAAGCAGGAAAGTAAAGCAGTGCATCCTTTATGATTCTCCCTCAATGATAAGGGAATGGTAGCGCAGGTCATTTGGAGATTATTGGTTTGTGAATCACCGTCAATGGTATATTGAATTTTCAATTTTATAAAACGTAATTTCTGTACGGGACATATCTGTTCTATTTTCCTTCCTGCCAGACACACTTACTTCTGTTTCAACCTTCTTTAAACTCACTCATAATCGTGAACATGAAGAGCTCCATGCGCAGGCTGCTGTGACTTTTTACAGCTGGTTTTCTATGGGAGGTATCAACAGAATAGGAAGAACTGAATCATTCAAAGCAGTGACATGGGATGGATTCCCCAGCTTAAAACATGAAAGAGCTGATGAAAGAGCGAAACAGCATTTCACCCTTACAAAATTTCCCGTGGAGGAGAAGCACATCAGGATGGATTAGCAGTGACGGGGAGCTCTGCCATCCAGTGGTTTTTTTCCTTACTGCTGAACTGCTACAGCAGCTTTGATCCACGCTGTCTGCTTATCTGGGATTGTGCCTTCCCCTCTGTTGTGGCTGTACAAGAGGGCATCACAACAAGGACCTGGCGTAGTCTCTGCATATCCAAATTCTCAGCAGTTGCAGCTCTGTGTCATGTTACTGTCACTGGGTCTTTGCCAGCAAAAAATTCATTACATCCAAAAGCACAGATTCCCATTTTCCCATTGCCAGCACCTTATTGCTTCCAACAACTGAAGGGGGGTAGTTGTTTTCAGATGAGGCTCCTCCTAGTTCCAAACTGTTAGCAATGGAGTTTTAAATTAAATTTAAAAGTATTTAATTTTTTAAATCGTAATTGTGTGCATTTGTCCTGTAGAGCAGAAACCCTGTTGCGTTTGGGAGGATGCACAAGAAGTTGTTAGGCATTCCCATCTCCCGTAATACCAGCGGCATGTGGGAAGTGCACCGAGCCAGCTGCTCCAAAACGCTGCCGGCAGATAAAAAGCCCATTTGTCTCCAGGATGTGCAGCGAGAAGGTGGGGAGACATCCTGCAGCAAACATGTCAGGTCTGTGATGTTTGTCTAATATTCTTGTAAATAATTCACTGTACCAAAGTCTGTTTTCCATTAACTGCTGGGATGGGGTTAGCATTGCTCCTCTATTGCTGTTTCTGTGTTTTCCCTCCTGCAACGGCGTGTTTAGACAACAGATAAATGCAGATAAATTGCAAATCAAACAAACTGCAAGTCTGATAAATTGTAATGGATGTAATTGAAGGATGTTTCTCTTTGATTTGTCTTGTTGATAGTAGCTATGCAAAAGCAGGCTGGAGCCAGTAAATAGTGTAGGATTTCTTTTGACTTTCATAGATTTTTTTTTAATTTTGGAATAGAAAAACTGCCTTTCAGAGGTGCCTTTCTACATTGGCTCTGCGGGCAGCCCAAGTCACAAGCTTAGACTAGACAGCTAAGTTTTGCACAAATTAAAATTTGAAGAGATGAATTGTGCACAAGCTACTTCACCTCACAAGCTACACTGTGGCTTTATGCTAGCGTGACCAAGGGGAAATCCTTTTCAGAGCATACGATACCATGACCGCATCTGCTAGCACAACTGCCTGCAGCAGTGTCAAAATGATGCCATGGGTTTCAGTCATGGATCTGAAAACATTTTAACGGCATGCATCACATGCTGACCTGACACCTGGTTGTAAATACTGCTCTGAGGCTGGTTGGAGCGTTACGGGAATATACTGAGTGTTGACACAACCGGAGCTTCAGAGGCAACTGTGAAACCAGAAGGTCTGGGCTACGCAGGTAGGCACTCACTCAGTTGTCCACCTCCCCTTCCATCCATGCACAAGCTCATGCCTATTACAGATCCCAGTCTCTGGCTGTCAGTCATTGCCATGTGAGCAGATTTTCCACACCAACAAAGATCTTGGGCACATAAGTTAATGTTGGGAGTAGAGTTGCCTTTGAGGTGATATTCAAGATCATCACAGAGAAGATGCAAGGTCTGGTGGGTTCATCCAAACCCTGCCATCAGCCCTGCTTTTCTCTCTCCCTTAAGAGGGTTTCCCTCGTGACCTAAGTTTCCCCATTATAGTCCTAAATTAAAAGGAACTAAACCTGGGACTAATCCACCCAAAGGCTTAGTTTTAAAACAAGAAGACCTGCCTTTTAGTTTGCACACTAGAGAATTGCCCTCTGTATTTGAAAAAATGTCTTTTATATCATACATGTATTGAATTCTAGGGCACTTATCCTTCAGCAAAATTGGTCAATTGTATCATTGCTTCTCTCTAAATAGATTCACAAGGATTCAAAATGTCAGCTCAGTCATAATGACTGCTAGAACAACTTGTTTCTGATTTAAAAAACGAAAGGAAAAGTCCTGCACATTGTGTGTAGGAGTTCCTGCCTCAGAGAAGATGGCAGAAAAAGACTTGAAGAACATGGAGAAATACCAAGCCAAGATTACAAAAGCTGGCAACAGAAAGTGTGTTAATCCAGCTGTGACTGCTGGTATTGTCTTTTGAGAGTCGCACGCTGGGACAGTTCTGAAGGATGGTTGGGGTGACCACAGAAATGCATTTGGTTTAATGTAGGTATGGCCAGCCTTCTTAAAAACACAAACCTCATCCTTCTTTTGAAGCAGAAAGTCAGAGAAGCAGCAGGGGCCCCGTTGAAAGGCAACCCCCTAAACCTTTTCAGGCAACTCTTTTGGCAGAATAAAGCCAACGCTGATGTGGCTGTCAGCTCCCGGCACTGGGGAAGGACTCCAGTGAGTGTCAGGGCATGAGCAGACTGCTTTTGTACCATGAAACTGCTGCTTGCTTCCCAGTGCTCTCTTGGGAATTAAGAGATTAATTGTTGCGATTTCATACTTTAGATACTAAATCTTGTTTGAAAAAGCACTCTTTTTAAACTAAGCACAGATGCCTGTAGGCTTCAGCTACACACAGTCAGGTTAATTACCCTTTGTGCACCATAGGGGCCTAGCTAGTGGGGAATCTTGCTTCATTATTCATGCCTACATTCATGCCTCACTTGTTTGCCAAGTTGTATGCTTATCCATACAATCCCTAAACGTTTGTTGCACGCATTGGGATCTGCTTTTGTAAAAGATCCAGCCCCATCAGACTTGTGCTTTGCTACCCCACGGATAAGAGGTGGAGGAGAAGGATGAGGAGGAGAAGGAGGAGAGAACTGGGGCAGAGATCCAGGGGATATCCCTAGATGAACCAGGGGTTTTCCCACCCTTGATGCAGCTGGGGAGGAGAGGAGCAGTCACCTTGCAGCTGGAAAAGCTTAAGCAGCAGTAAGTCTGCTTTCTGCACCCTGTCACCTTTACAGCAGCAGCTGTGCTGGGTATTAAGGCTCTGACAGACAAGGAGGTGGGGCAGGCATTCCTCTTCAGTGCCCCCATAGTCTGCTATTCACGCATCTGTTGCCTTTGCCTGCACCTTCCTCTCTGTACAATTACAAAAGAGGAAAATCATGAGATTAAAGATCAAAATGAATACAAGCAGCCTGTAAGCAATGAAGAGCTTTAGATGAATAGTGGGGTTTCTGGTGTGCTGATATTGCTGTCTCACTTTCAGGCTGACAAACAGTACCATAAGATTGCCAGATCATGGGACAGCGAAGAGCACTCAGCACAAGGCACAGAGGTTTTATGTGGGTTGATAAAGGAAGTCCAGAAGATTTATGTTTATGTGTTTCTTTCACTCTCATTTCAGGTGGAATCACAGCCTACAATGCAGGAGCTAACGATGTCCAGAGCTACGACACAAAGGATATTGGCAGAACACACAATGACTATGCCAATGATGTAGTTGCAAGAGCCAAGTTTTATAAGGGAAATGGATAGTGAGATATCTGAGTAATGATCACTGATTGCATACTTTGCTTCTAAATAAATACATCCTGGATTTCTCCCCCAGAAACAGTAAGAATGGGGGAGGGAAACGAAGCCAGCAACAAGTACAAGCTTTCAATGATTATTTTTTTCTCAGCTAAGGCTAAAAAAATAACTATAAACTGTAACACTGCTAATAATCCAAACTGTAACCTATCTTTTGCCATTTATGTTTTATCTCACGTCATGAGAATATTCAAACAGAGTTTTCATCTGTGCTTGCAGTTTCTCAAGCAGCAGATTAATGCTGCAAGGAAGTTGTAACACTGCGTAACAAGATTTTATCTGCCTTAGATTTTACCTGCCAATACATGTGTCTAACAGCAGTACAAATTGTTTGTTAAGAATTTGCAATTTTGGAATTGAGTATTTGCAATAGATATTGTATATGTTTAATCTACCAGAAGAGTATATCAGAGTACATCATATACTTCCAGAATAATTGCTCTTACTTTGGTGATGTGACCAAAGTGGCTGTTGTGACAGGAGGGAAAATACTAAGCTATTCTTAATTTTTTTTTGCCCTTGATACTACTTCATTTTAGCCTTTACAGTTGCAAACAATCTGTAAAACTCAAGCTGCTGTAATCAATACTTCTACTGAAGCTATATATTAGCTTCAATGCAAGGTCTGGAGTAAGAATATGCACATTGCATCATGTTTTTAAAATTTAGTTTATAAAATCTGATGCAGGTTCATGCACAAAAACCAGATTATTTTAATCAATCATATAGTAAAGCTTTTGGGGAGCCTTAGCTTCAGAGCTGTTGGGTTCATTCAGCCATTTCAAGACACAGGGGAGAAAAGAAAGCAGTTTAGTGGTTAAAAAGAACCCCTCAAGCACATCACTAGGGGCTAAAGCAGAAATAACAAAGGGGGCGGGGCGGGGGGTGGGAAACGATGGCTGTTGTTTGATTGTTTGTTTTAAATATGGTGCATTTTTTATAGCTAGTATTTTGTACCTGTGATTAAAAACATTCTGATGCTATTATTAGAATTGTATTGATCTACTCACACTACAGTATTAATTACCAAATCTGAAACAGTTAAGTGAACCTGTAACACAGCAATAGCACAGAAATAGAATTTTTGTCTTAAAACAGTACATTTCCACATTGCTACCACATATTGCACCAAGGATTTGTTTGAATATACTTTGAAGGCTACAGCAGGTAGACATAGCAAATGGTTCCTACCCAAGAAGCAAGCTCAACATGAGCCAGCTGTGTGCCCAAACAGCAAAGGCAGCTAAGGGTACCTGGGCTGCATGAACAGCAGCACAGCTTGACCAAGGGAAAGGATTACACGCCTCTACTAAGCACTTGTTAGACCACATGTAGAATAATGTCCAGTTTGGGGGCCCCTGACACAGGAAAGACCAATTAAGTAGAGAGAACTCAGCAGAAAGCCACCAAGGTGGTTGGGGCTGGAGCACTTGCCCTGTGAGAAGGGACAGGTTCAGGTGGACCTAACAGCAGCCCCACAGTACCTGCCTGGGAGGGATAATTGAGGAGATGGAGCCAGGCTGGCTCCTCCTGGTACTGCAAGGTGGGAAGAGAAGTGATAACAGGCATAAGCCGAAAGGAGAGAGGCACAGACTGCATTCTGCATAGAACCTTTCCCCACAAGGACAGCCAGGCAGAAGAGCTGTCCCCGTCCTCAGAGGTTTTCTAGACCCGGCTGGACAAAGTCCTGAGCAATCTGGTCTGACCTCAGCACTGGCCCTGCGTTGAGCAGGAGGCTGGACTAGAGACCTGCGAGGTACCTTCCAACCTGAGTTTTGGTGTCATCTTAAGTCAGCCTGTTTGTTCCCTGCACAAAACGGCAGCATCTCTTACCTGTGCATTTACAATACTCCATTAATGAAGGGTTGTGGACGCACACTGTGTTTGTGCACTCTGTTGGTTCAGGTTTTAGACCTGAAAGCAAATCTTTAGAGAACATACGCTTACACAGAGAAGGTCTGGGATAGCAGATTGACTGTATGGCAGTTGTGACCTTGGTAGAAAAACATTTTCAGAAACACCCAAACTTACATATATATTAAAAATTTTAAGAAAATACAACTTCATTTTCCATTAAAACTGCCAGCTTGTCAATTAAAGACAGCCGTAAACATCTCTTGTAGCTAAATCTTACCCAGAAATAACAGGTACTATCTAAAGCATTCTCCCTCCTCTGTACTTTGGAAGCAGTTACTAGCTCTGCTCTAACTTAGGTAGTTAGTTAATCATACACTTTTTAAGTTGTGCACAGCACCAAGCAAGCTTGTTCATTAACATATTCCTTCCAGTTTACATTGCAGTACTTCTGAAGGTTGTAGCATCTCTACAGTGTAATGAATAGAAGATCCATATTCATGCGCATACTGCGGCACTCCCTCTGTTGGAGATTCACCAGGCCGCAGTGCCGTGGACACAAATCCTGAACGTGCCTGGTAAGGCTGAGTGATCCCGGCTTTGGTGCTCTGGGCCACCAAGCCTGGTACAAGACATGCATTTGCTATCCCTCAGCGAACATGACCCATTTGCCTAATTTTCTGGGCCTCAGTACTTGTGCTATCTGTTTTAGGCATGTCCTGTATCTTGGATGCACTACACATGTCCTTCAAAAGGGCTGAAATTTCAGCTTTACTAAGTACCTCCTTGTGGGAACACCGTCAACACCACACAGACTGGAGTTATAACACACTGTAGCACAGGATGCTATGCAGGTACTGGAAGGAAGGAGGGAGGGGAAAAAAGCAACATTAATTTATTTGCTTCACTTTTTCCTTGCTATTCTATACACTTCAGACTGCCACGAATATTTTTTGTATCCTTCCAACTACAGCCTGTATCTTGTGGAGAAACAGAGGTTTTTCAGCTCAATTTTGCATTTCTGCCTTTGGCCTGTTTGCAGGAGCCACTACAGTCTTCAACACCATTACGACAGCCTATCCTTTTTCTTTCTCTTGCACACAGTGTCTCCAGCTTTTACACCCCTCTACTGATATGTCTATTCCTTTCAACTCCTACTGGTGTTTACTCTTCTCTGCAAGCATGCAGAAAGGATAAACATTCATTTTCAGTGACTGTATCCCTCTGATCTTCTCACAACATACAGTCATTAAGATTAACTCCTCTACAGCACAAGTGGTGTGGGAGAGGCTCACAGTGTGGTAAACTATGGAATTTAAGCTCACGGGAATGAAAACTACTTTATAATTTGATACAGCAGTGGCTTCCTAACTTTGGCCACAAATGTAAATAAAAATATGCATACAGTACCATTCAAATCCCTCAGTGAACGGTGTTATTTTATAAACTTGCAGCGCATAATTACTAACTTGCATCAAAGAGGTATGCTTTAGGGTCTCCAGATCTCTGAAGTCTGCAATTTTAGAGCACGAAAAGCATCAACTTTTACACAGACTGCAGCTTTTAGGCTATTACTATTAAATGTTTTGGATCAAGAAATATGTATGAAGTCAGATGGCATGTTTCCTGAAAGACAAATTATACAACATACCAAGATGTGAATCGCTCCTTCTGTTACTCCCAAACGGGGAGCTCAGGTACTTTATAAGCTACAGAGGAGGCAGACTGTTTGCTAAGGAGCAAGTGAGAGATCTGGATGACCAAGGTACGTCACCCAAATGCCTGCCTCAATCAAATGACACTCTCAGTGGATAGCCAGTCAATTCTCCTCTAACTGATAAACAGCAAGTTTTTCAATTCCAGTTCCTTCCTTCACAGAGTAAAGGTGAAGTCATGCACCACCATTGTAAACCTTTACTGTTAGCTAGGAAATGTCCATCATTAGTTAGATCTATTCTACTTACTTCTCTGCTTATCTGACTTTATAAATAAAGCTTTCTAACAGCTAGCCATAAACTGCAGTAATCTAGCCACAAAATTAAAACACAAGGGACAGAAAACCTATCATTCGTTTAATATTTCAGGCAAACATTACCAACATTGAATTTTATATCTGTACATGTGTAATCTTTCTTTAAGCACCAGCGTCACCTCCACCACTCATACCTGACAAGGTAACAACTAAGCTTACATTTCATACAAAACTCTTAACTCAGGAGTTAAATTATTTATTTTATAAAACACAAATCCAATGAGCACACCTTATGGCTTAATTTCTTTCTGCTCCACAGGTTTCAGATGACGTTTAATGACAAGCTCTCCCTTGCTCGTTAGAAAGGTGTCCGACATTTCCTCTTCTGTTGGCAACCCATAAGGTAGTTTCAGCGGCTGTATTCTACAAGTAAAAGAGTTTGCTCAGTGAAGTCCTATGACCAGAAGAGTGTTTCAAATTAAGTGTTCCAAATTAAACAAAGAGTTAACAAACCTTATCAGATGTTTAACAACCTTCAGTTTGGAATTCACAGAAGGGATATTTTTGTGCAGTCTTGGCTGATGCGCCTACAAAAGGATAGAACAGGTTTTACAAATGCATGGCCAAGCCCCAACGCTCTGTTCACCGAACTTTTCACACTATCAGTAAAAATATAAACCATATTTGCAAATATAAGATTTAGATAAAGACGTTACGCATCAAGAACATACATGAAAATACAAAATCGTAACTTGATCAAACTCTTGATTCCAGTAAAATGACAAATTGAGCTTTATTCCCATTACATTATCAATATATACAAATTTCTTCCAACTGTTAAAAATACTATAAATGTTAATACAGGATTTTAGGGTTAAGACTGCTTACTTCAGTTAGATCTTAAATTGATCAAGCAAACGTTGTTCCTCTGCAATATAACACTGACTAGACAAATTTTTGCACGCTGTGCAGTTGGCCTAAAAAGTCTGGATAAACACATCTTTGACACAAACTCTCTAGAGTCTGTTTGAAGATTTATCATCCCTTTTGGATTTAGAAGCCTTTTCATTAATAAATGAGTCTTCTTTGCCTACCTGCAATATCTGAAATATGACCCAGAGAGAAAACTGAATTCAATGAATTTACAAATCTATTTTGATTATTTTAGCAGAATTCTCAAGGTAAGGTTCTCCTCAGGCATACATAGCAATACCTTTCAGTGATATTCTGAATTCCCCCTAAATGGGCATTTGCCATTAATGTTCCTCTCTCAGCTCATAAACACATCATCGATTTCTCAATTACACTTATAGCAGCTGTAAAGCCATCCAAGTTTTATGACTGCAAAATTGAGGTCCTTAAAAAAACCCACCACCTTAATTCTACCCTATGTTTCCACATTTCTGACGTACACAATAAGTATAAAGAAAAACAATCATACTTTATCCAGTCCAAGATCATGTATTATCTTCTTTTCCCAATATGGGCGACCAATTACACTTTTTATTCTAGTAATAACGTGGATTTTGTGGGGCTGCTCAGGGTCACCTCCATACTTTTCATGATCTCCAGGCCGTGGCTTAAATACCTAGAATAAGAAGTTCACAAAAACAGAGCGTTTTTCCTAAATATCTGAATTATTATTATTATAGTTAACAAAATAACTCTCTAAAACATACTTCAATCTTGGTAAAAACTCTTACATGTTTAACTACCTTTCTTTTCAGAATGTCAAAGCACCAACAAGTGACCTCAAATTTAGCTTTTATAACATTAAGTCTAACATATTTTTATAATGGTTTGTCAATGAATACATTAACTCTTGTGTTTGGGGCTGTACAGCTGCATACCAGCTCTATACCAGCACAGGACTTAATTCACATGCATCTCACTGAGGAGCCTCTGCTTAGCCTCTGAATTGTAAGTTTTTCCACAGGCTTTAAGAACGATTTTAAGGAAAACAGTCAACTCACACTAGATGGTATCTTGGAAAAAGATAAGCTAAAAATGTAAATGTAAAATCTAAGTCAAACTTCCCATCACTTTGGTTTAGTTATTTATTGAACAGAATATCTCAGTTGGAAGGGTCCTACAATGACCATCTAGTCCAACTGCCTGAACAATTCAGCACTGACCAAAAGTTAAAGCATGTTATTAAGGCCACTGTCCAAGTCCCTCTTAAACACTGATGGGCTTGAGGCATCAACCACCTCTCTAGGAAGCCTGTTCCAGGGTTTGATCACCCTCTCGGTAAAGAAATGCTTTCTAGAGCCAAGTCTAAACTCCTCTGGTGCAGCTTTGATCCATTCCCACGTGTCCTATCACTGGATCCCAGTGAGAAGAGCTCAGCACCTTGCTCCCCACGTCCCCTCCTCAGGAAGCTGCAGAGAGCCATGAGGGTCACCCCTCCTCAGCCTCCTTTTCTGCAAACTGGACAAACCCAAAGTCCTTAGCCACCCCTCACAGGCCGTGCCTGCCAGCCCTTCCACCAGCGTTGTTGCCCTCCTCTGGATGCATTCAAGGACCTCCACATCCCCCTTAAATCATGGGGTCCAGAACTGCACACAGCACTCACGGTGAGGCTGCACCAACACCGAATACAGCGGGATAATCCCCTCTTTTGCCCGGCTGGTGATGCTGGGTTTGATGCACCCCAGGGTGGGGTTTGCCCTCTGGGCTACCAGGGCTCACTGCTGGCTCCTGCTGAGCTGCTGCCCACCAGCACCCCCAGGGCCCTCTCCGCAGGGCTGCTCACCAACCACTCCTCTCCCACCACTCCTCTCCCAGTTTACACTCGTGCCCAGCATTACTCCATCCTAGGTGCAGTATCTGGCATTTGTTCTTGTTAAATTTCATGCCACTGATGATTGCCCAATGCTCCAGTCTATCTAGATTCCTCCGCAAGGCCTCTTGTCCCTTGAGACTTGACAGCACCTCCCAGTTCGATACGGTGAGCAAACTTGCTAATGTTGCATTCACCTCCTGCATCGAGATCATTGATAAATGTATTGAACAGAACCAGCTCTAGGATTGAGCCCTCCCTCTGGTGACCGGTCCCCAGCCAGCTGTAGCCCCATTCACTACAACACTTTGAGCTCTGCCCTTCAGCCAGTTCTTCACCCAGCACACCATGAACCTGCTCATCCCACAGCCTCTAGAAATCTCTCATACCACAGAAAGCACAGAATTAAGCAGGCTAATACCTATTTTTCAGTTTCTCAACTACTGAAGCACATACCGAGTCTGGAATTCTCGACCTGGTAAAGAGACACCGAACCCACACTGCGGACGCCATCCCCTCCATCCTCTTCCCCAGCATCTGCAAAGACAGCAGGACATAACTTGTCTGCGCTTTCCTTACAGCTCGTAATACTTCCAAACAGATCACAC
>NW_009597615.1:17167-35100 GCF_000690535.1 Cariama cristata | reverse complement strand
TTTAAAAGGCATGTAGCCATGGTGCTTAGGGACATGGCTTAGTGGTGGACTTTGCAGTGCTAGGTTAATGGTTGGCCTTTATGACCTTAAAGGTCTTTTCCAACCTAAATGATTCTATGATTCTATATGTAGTGAAATTTCCATCCAACTATAAGTAGGAATTAAATTGATTTTTTATTATTAACTTTTATCTCCCTACAGTTATGATGTAATACACCAATGAGCAGTTATGTTTATATTCATTTCAGGTGTCAGCCCTTTAGGGTAAAGCCATATTATGTGAATTTGAAAAACACGATAAATGCAGAGGTTATCACAAAAGTAATTGTCGTAATTTCAGTTGCTCTGTTGCAGACTACAGATTGTAAGTTGAGAAGAAAACTGGGTTGCAACTTTTTTTTAAATGCTGTCACACCTGTTTTTGTGGTAAGCCTTTGAACTTTGAAAGGAAGAGAGCCCTCAGGTGAAGGAGGTACGTCGTCTTTGTCCCATGATACTTTGCTGAGGTTGGGCTGTAGTATGAATTTGAAATATCCCAATTTTTTGCGATCAAATTTTTTTAGATTGGGTTAGGTTAGAGTAATCCACTTCATAATAATGCTGGAAATCTGGTAAAATGACAGATCATGATATGATTTATTTTTTTTTTCCTATTTTTCCTTCCTTTCCTGAGCGTGTGTAATACCAGCAGTAGCAGCAACAAATGCTTCAGAGATTGCAAGAGCACTAAGACTTTGCTTTGCTTCATTGCATTCAAAGCTTGCAGTAAACACTGTGGCAAAATTAAGACTGCTGCTTTTCTTTGACCTCAGTACAAGTGTAATACCTTGTAAATGTGCACGAGTATGTTGCCACATCTGATGAGGAAGCTGCTGCAGAAGAGCACGCCTGAAGCCTTGCAAAGGGTTGATGGCAGATCTAGAATGAGAAATCAAGACCTCTTGACTACCTGAATCTGCTCTCGTTTATCTGGATCCATGCTTTCTTGTCATCATGGAAGACCTATGTCTCTCCACACCATCCACAGATAATATTGCCTTTTGCTATTGCAGGAAGAGTCAGCAGTTTTGAAAATTTCCCAGTTATTCAGCAAGGCAATGAAAAATGTGTTGGAGCTGCTGGCTGTTAAAATTGTGATGCAAGGGTGTGACCAAGTGTTGGAATGCCATCAGCAACTGACTTTGTGAGTGTGCATGCATCATTCATCTTAACCAAAACCGAGTCATCTTTCATTTTCTGGGTTGCCATGCCGTGTGTCCCAGCGTGGCTGTGATCAGTGGGGCAGGTGAGGCAGCCCTAGCCTGTTGCTTGAGCTCTCCCACAGGAGAATCTGGTGGATACAGCTGCAGAGAGGAACAAACCTGTTTTATAGGAGCAACTCAATTCCTCATGTTTTTAACCTGATCACCAAAACACTATTGTCTTAACCCTCCCCCCTCTTTTTTTAAATAAACAGACTAAGTCTGAAAGTGGAAGTACAACTTTAATGTCTGAGTTGATACAGTTATTGCAATAAGGATTTCTTGTTTTACTCAAATCACAACTGGCTATGGTTTGCATAGTGGGCATAAATTAAGCTCTGCGGACAGTGCTGTGTTACCTCCCTGACATGAAAGGGTACGTCAGGCAGAAATATTTATGTACACCCTGAAAAAATCCCAAACAGGTCCTCTCCTGCTAGGCACTCTGTGTAGGATGGCTTAAGTTATTATTAAAATTGCTTATCCATGTTATTTACTGATACATAGGCAGACAATTGGTATAATTTTGTGAGCTAAACAATCCAAGTTGTTCTTGGCCGCAATTTCCAACGGCAGTGTATAAAAGTTTTTAAGGAGCATGTGTATGACCTTGAGCTGGCTTCATGGTTAAGGTGGCCATGGTATGCCAGGTATCTGTGACAAGCAGTACCGCTGGCTTCCAGCTGTTGGCTGTTGTTGGGAGGATGTGAATAAGAACATGTTAATTGATAGCCTATGAGTAATCAGCTTAGCTCTGGTATTTTTGTATGAAGCAGACTAAAGAGCTTTTGTGTTACATATTGAGGTGTTGGAGGGCTTTGCTGTTTTTTTGCCGGAGATCCTTTTTACCAGTTCTTACTTTCAGAATACTCTATGATGGCATGCCTCAGACTTCTGCTCTTTTTGATGTTCACACCTGACTGATAAAAAGACTTGTAAATTACGTTGCATGCCTAACACCACTGTTTTCTCTTTTGCATCTGATTAAATGTTTTAAGCACTAGACCAAGCAGGATGGGGTAACCTTTGGCCTGCTGACTAGTCTGGGTTTTCCCTCCGTCCCTTTGGGAGCTGAGCAGCAGAGCAATGCAGAGTGCCTCTCCTTTGCCCCACCGCACCATGTGTCTCCTGCATCAGTGCAGATTGCTTCCGCTCGTGTCCATTTCCCTGCACTGCTCAGGAGCAGCTGGATATATTTCTGGTTGCCTTCCACTGCTCTTTGCAACTTGTTCTTCTTGCAAAACTTGTCCTGAGCTTTGAGCTGCTGTGATGTTGGTTGTTTGGTTTGGTTTTTTTGCAAGACAGTCCTGTTTCTAGGCTCTGCAATCATGTGCTGGAAGTACACTTTTACTTTGTGGATGCGTCTAAGAATATAAAATCAAGTGTCAGAATACGTGGCTGCAAGAGAGACCAACGGTGAGAATGAGGCAGGTTCCTGTGCTGTAGGGAGGGAAGCAGTAGAAATTTGTGTAGCCCACTTGAACTTTTTGTTTCCTGGAAAAATCTTTTTTTTCCTCACTAATCTCAGAAGTGGTGTCTTCTAGTGAGTCTGGTGTTATCCGGATGATGGAGCATTGTTCAGTTTACAGCATGAACAGATTTATGGTTGCTTTACCTTGAAATTAAATAGTACTGCCACTGAACTTTCTTTCTGCAGAGTATTACAGGAGATCTTGAAACTTGCACTTAAATGTTTACATTTATAAACTTTGAACGTAGCTTGGTATCCAGGTAAGATGATTTGAGGTGAAATCATGCTATTTGCTGGCAATTGAGAAGGTCTGTTATGTAAATAATTGGCAGAATAAAAAAGCCAAACCAACAAAGCAAGTTTGTAAAATGTATTTGCTGCTATCAGTCCATTATCTGGATGATATTGTAGCAGTGTCTGATGTCAGCTCAGAAATATTTAGATGTACCATTGTGTAAAATTTTAGGCCTGGTATATGTTGAATATGTGTCTGTTTCGTATTGTGAACTTGACTGGGCCTGGCTGTTTGTGTCTGTGTGTCCATCAGAAAGTACTTGGAAAATACCACGCAGCATCTTATGGTTACAGTAAAACTCTTCTTGGCCACCTAAAAATTGAAAAGGAGATACCTTGGTGGTTTCATGAAGCATAGCGAAAAGAGAAAAATTTTGGCTAGTATTTTGCAAGAACTATAGACCAAGTGGTGTGTAAACATAGCGAGACAATGTGGCAGATCTTCAGCTGGTGTCTCAGGTGTGGCTCCCTCAGCTGCATTTTGAGCAGCTGAAGATTGGATCTCTGCATAACTGCTGATTTCAAGAGCCGGTCCCAGCTTTCTTTGCACAACAGGCGTTACTGCGTGGGGTTCAGTGAAGCAATTTTTTGTCCAAGAAAAAGAAGAACCAGGCCCCGTAACTTTCATAGCTGCTTTATTTAAAACCTCGTAATCATTATTCGTTTAATTTGGCCAATACACCTTTTAATAATCCCAAGTGTTAATGTGTAACTCTGGGCTCTCACAGGTGAGTGCAGTTTGACAAGGAGCCCTCTCTCTCTGCCCCGCTTCCCTGGGACGCTGCCTGAGCCCGGCCTGTGTGTTGGCAGGCAGGCTCAATGGGCTTCTTTCACCAAAGTGTAAAACTTGGCTGTAAGGCAGGTTTGGAAAGACACACTGCCTTGCTGTTGCACAAAGAAAATTGTTGCTCCTCGGGGAAATAACAAAGTTAGAGCTCTGGTGCCAAATGTTATAGGATGCCGGCACAGCGAGTGTTTGCATTTTGAGAGATCTCTGCCTTGCCATTAACAAGGACTGATTGTGCAGGAGGAAGGCATTTGCTTTGCCTTCAGGACCTGTGCAGCAGTGAGCAGAATTGCCATTAGGGTTTATTCATTGCCTGATACTTTTTTTTTCTTTTCTTAGACACCATCAGCTGGCATACTTGGCTTTAAATTGGAAGGAATTAGTTTGTAATAAATTGCTGTAAAGTGATATAATAATCTCCCTGTTCAGTAAAAGTCTGATTTATATGGCATTGTTTGCATCCCCAGATGTACATGTGAAAGGAAAGAGCATCCTAGTTGCTCCTACATCCCATGCAGTAAGAAAGTGGATTTTGGAGAAGTTAATACTAGAAGGAAAGTTGCTGACTAGTTAAAGGTATTTAGAAAGTGTTAAGCATTTTACAAAATACCCTTTCTTGGCTCCCAAGTAGGTTATCAACTCAGGTTACTGCACATAAAGCTTTCTGTTAAAATTGCATTTTTATTTTTTTCATCAGAAATCAGGCTCAAGCCTGTCTTAGTGCCTTAGTAGAGTTTTTGAAAGCACAAATGACCTGTTCTAATGAATTCAGAGAAAGATTTTCAAAGCTTTTGTGATGCAGAATAGGAAGGAAAATAATACGGTCCATTGGAAGTTTTGCGAGAGCATTGGTTAGAAAAGCATCACAGTCTATGTCCAGGTGGACAGGGTGTGAACACCTTGAATGCTCAGTTACTACGAAGTAATGCTCTGACATGGAGACTTCCATGCCTGTGCATATAGATGGAGCAAAGGATTGGAACTTCCTAATGGTAAAGAGGCATTTTAGGCTTACTGGGAGTAGTGCTGCAGCACATCAGCGTTTGAATGTATGCGCTTAAGTGTTCAGAAAGAATAATGCTGCCTTTCTCCCCCAATGCTTGCTGAAGCACATTTCAGTGAAGTACTCATCAATTGCATGTTTCAAACCTTACTTTATAGTATTTTTTTCTCCTCGTCAGTGATGTTTTCTCATCCTGCCCAGTTATGTGCAGATCTGTGCTGTAATTGGCAAGTAAAACTTTGCAAGTTCTATAATAACTTGTATTATCAACTCAGATAGGAACCCATGCTCAAATTACTGGCAGGTGTTAGTTGCTAGAATTGTACCCAGGATTAATGGAGATCATTAACTTAGCAGATCTTACAACTGCAGTGTCTGTTTTAGAAAAAGTATGGAAATTGGAGAATAGAGGTACTTTACATTTTCTAACAGCGCCTGAGAGAACCACACATTTAAATCCAGATACAAAATGGAGCAAGTTTATTGTCTGAGTAGAATAACACCTGCTTATACTAGCTTTGACAAAAATATTTTACAATAAATCAGTGTTACAAACTATAGCACAGAGTTTATAGTTGGTAGTGTCCAGCACTCAAATATTTTTTGTTGTTGTTGTGTTTAATGACTCAGTTTGACTCTTCTATAGATCAGGTTTTGCATTAGTAGATTTAGCATATGTGTATCCCAGCCTGCAAACAAAAAGGGCTATACTTGCATACCCTAGCAAAGAATTTTCCAGGATCATGTGGGAGTGTTTTCCATTTTTTGCATTAGTAGATTTAGCATATGTGTCTCCCAGCCTGCAAACAGAAAGGGCTATACTTGCATATCCTAGCAAAGAATTTTCCAGGATCATGTGGGAGTGTTTTCCATTTCTCTTTTTCCTTTTTTTTTTGACTCTCATGACATGAATTCACACTTTTTTGCCCCCATTTCCAAGGTACAACAGTTTATACATATTTTGCTTTGAAATCTCCCTCTTTCGCAAACAATCTGCCAGCTATGGGTGAAGAAACCTTAAGAAAAGCACTTATCCCACTTGTAAACTGCTGCAACATCTATTTGTTTATGGAGCGGGAGTAACTCGGTGACTTTTCAGGTATACACACATGCCCTTTCCATCTCCCACCGTTACAACCAATTCTGGATCTTTCATGCTTCCAGAAAAGTGTGGCCGTGATTAATGTGAGCCAGACCACCCTGGCCTCTGCTTCTGTGCTCCTGAGGTCTGCCTGCAGGTTTTAGCTCTTAATTACAGTACTCGAGGGTCATCACACTTTAACATTGTAACTCCTTTTTAGAGTTTTATATATTACTTTTCCTCAGCTAGCGATCAAAAACTCAGAGGCTCATTTCCTTGCTTGCTTTTTTGGAAGTGAGTTGACTTTTGTAGCTGAACTTGAGGATAAGGCCTATGCATTACTATTTAAAGATCCTGCTTACCACACGTTAAGGAAGATCATGGAGTTTCTAACCTTCAGTCCATTAAAACAGCTCTAAAGGGCTGTGCATTAATTACATTTCTGCTTAGCTTAGTGCAATGGTACTTCTTGCTTACTGAGAAAGCCCTGGCTTCAGATAACATGAGCTTCATTTCAAGTGCCCAGGACAGGTTTTCTCCTTGTCATTAAGGAATGAATGAATTCAGAGTATGCATTTGATTGCTTTCAAAGACACCTGTTTAAAAAAGCCAATGACTGCTATTCTGATGATCCTTGTGACTTACTTTCTGTCCAAACTAAAAACATACCCGACTCAGCCAGTGAAATTCTTGGCTGATCTGGCACGAGCAGTGTTAGCTCATATTAAAGTAGACTTATGGTTTATTTCCCCTGAAATTTTCAACTTCTTTTCAATCAAAATAGTAAGAATACATTAAATGTTTTCTTAATAAAAAAAGTGTAAAAAAAGTGTATTAGTAGTCTCTTCAAATCAAAAAAAGCTATTGCCTTAGAAAGAACTGAGCACCCTTGCTCTGGCAGATTTTGCTGTGGAAATTTTCTGGTTTAAGTTGTTCAGTAGAAAAAACTTTCTTGTTATCTCTGTAAAAATATGATTACATTGAGGTAATTTTGAAAAACTGCATTATTTTTCAAATATAAGACTCTTGTCATATATAGTTTGAGAGGTATTTTATATACATTGCCTTTACTTAAAGGAACTGTTGCTCACGGAAGCTACTAACAGAATAAGTTGAGGTATGTTTCCTCTTAGATAAAACTGAATTTCCTATCTGCAGCCTGGCAGTCACCTGTCAGTTGCAGAATAGTTAGAATGAGAAACACCTTCCTTTGATTTATTTTATTTATTTATTTTTTGTTTTGTTTTTTCTGAAACGCTTGCTTCTTGGATAATATTGCCATTAGCAATGTAACGTTCAGTAAATTATCTGCCTCTGACAAAGCAACAACGTTTATTTATGCCTTAGATGAGTTATGGTATCTTCAAGAAAAGACATGTTGTATGGGTAGCAATTTAGATTTTTTTCTTTTTTTTTTTTTGTTTTTTTTTTTTTTTTTTTGGCTAAGTCTGGATAATCAGTCTGCACTCGTCTCTGGAAGTGCTGGGTTTGTTCCAGCAAGTAGGAACCTTTTCCTTATGCGTCGGTGAGAAACTGCCTGCAACATCCATTACAGTTTCCATGTTAGTTTACTTTAATGTATCGTGTCAGAAACTGAAGTAGGTACTCCTCAGTTTTATTTAAAAAAAAAAAAAAAGTGGTAACTTTCCCCTGATCCAGACTGCCAGGAAGATGTCAGGCTTATGTTCAGACTCCTCTCAATTAGCTTCAGTTGTGTTTTAAAGGCAATTCATGGTTCCCAGGACAGTGTAAGAAAACCCTGCATGTTTCTGTGAGCACCCCACAGCAGTTATGTGCAGTACTTGGACAGTGAAAATTTCGCATGATAGCTGAGAATAAATTGTTGTGCATGTAGGTATGGAGTAGCCCCAGAGACAGGACTCATTGTAATCATAACTCTTCTAGTCCTTTTAATCCTTGTTTTCTGGTAGCTCCTAGCCTTTCAAAAGCAAAAAGCAAACTATAGTAATAACCCCAATGACACTGAAATTCAGCCCAGAAAAGGGAGAAATGCTGGACTCACAGGATGAAGCCCACTGGGAAATTTGCACTTGCGTGCTTGTTCTGTGGAAGGTGCTCAAATATAGATGAGTGTCAGTAGAAATCTTCTTTCATAGCCTTATGTGAAGGTTTCCTGCTTCCAGGAAATAAAATGTAAGAGTTTTCTTTTTTCTTTGTGTATGTCTGGAGGGATGGCAGTCCAGGTAGCACAGTCAGTTATTTCTTTTCACCTGTTAGGTGTCAGAAAGAAGAGCATCCTTGTGTATTAGCTTGTTCTCCCATTAAAAATAATACTTGGTCTGGAGTTTGTGGAATATCAGTCTATGAAATTCTGTCCTCTGGGAGTTCGGGATGAACTGGCTTCGTCAATCCTACCTTTAGTTCTAGTTTGAGTTTTTCTGTACAGTTAAGATGGGGACTCGAGATGTCAGGAAACACTCTTGAAATTTAAGTAAGTCATTCTCACTGTACTGTTGTATTTTTCATTTCCACTGTAGTAATTCGCTGTCCCAGATACCAGCACTGACTTGCTGGCGGAAAGTGTACAGGGCCCATTTTTGTGGCCAAAGGGTATACTGAGTGCCAGGGAAGTGAGGGCTCTGTGCCTTAATGTTCAGTAATACCATCACAGCAGATTCGTTGGCTATGAAGGAGTTCTTCTCTGAAACAGTGATGTACGTGGTGTCTGCATCCCCTCCGTCTGTATGCTGCTGTTGTGAATGCCATGTGTTTTCTTCCACAAATTGAAAGGAAGTTGTAGTTTCACGAGGACCTACTTGCCTTTCATTCCATAAGGAAGAAGATGGAATTTGTTTCGTTTTGTTTTCGTTTCTTTACTGGGTCAGCAATTATATCATAAAAAGGATATGGCTGCAGTGATTAAGATGAATTAGCCAAAATATTTATCAAGCTGCTAAAGCCATGAAATCATACAATTATTGGTGAGAGCAAGTTGGCCTTTCATCTCACTACTGCACAGATTTTTCATTCAGAGAAGCAGAATAGAGAGTAAAATTCTTGAACGTAGGTATAACTCTACAAGAAAAACCTTGGGTCACCAGCGTATTTGCAAAGATATATGTTTGCACAAGCAAATTTTCAAAACTGAGAAATGCTGTGCATAGTGGAATACTACCGTTCACTTTCAGAGGTGATTATGGAAATGGTTGGCCTGCGTGCTGCACAGTTATAATTGTATGTGCAAATGAGCGCTGTCCAGGCTCAGTAACTTAGTGCTAGGGTGCCCAAGATAGACTTATAAAGGAGCTTTTTTTCCTATGGGATGTTCTGCATACACTGTGTTTGTATTATTCTACAAAGATACGGCCCTTAAAAATGCAGTCAAGTCAGTGGGAGACCAAAGAGAAATAGGTTCAATTTCAAATAGAAATCTAAAACCAGTTTTAAATGCTTCTACTCCAGCCTTGTCCAGCTATCTCTTGCAACGTGTATGCTGTGCAAGAGCTTTGTGTCTTAAAGCAGGGTACTATGAGGTCTGATTGCTATAGTTTTAGACCAAAGACTGAGACCTTATGGCTAAATTAAATACCTGATTTTGTATCAGGCATGACTCTATGTTACATGGCGGTACTATGGCTCTGTGTCAAAATACGTTGATATCCTCATGGCAGGTCTTCTGCTTTCAGCATAACCTGAAAATATTGTAGCTCTGATCTACTTAAGCAGCTATTATATTTATTTGGATGTGCTATTACGGGATTTACAGAGAGGCTGTGTTAGCCCATAAATTCAGCCTTCACCCTCCCCCCCCCCCAAGATATTATGGAGGAAAATCTTTCAGCACTGAATCCTGGATGCAACACTAACGTACTTGTTTATATGGTTTTTCAGGCTGCACTGAGAGATGCTAAAACTGTAGACAGATTTCAAATGATGATTTAATTGTTTACAAGTGAGTGTTTTCTGCAGCATACAACAGAGACAAACTAATCTCAAAAGACTTTTTGATATAACTTGAACAGATGATTTCCTGACATTGTTATATATCCTGGTTTAAGGCGATGAATAATTAGCTATTTAAGCTTAAAAAAAAATACCTTGAGAACTAGATGTCAACTGAAAAGCTGTCAGTAAATTTGGAACAGCTTTGCATGTCAAGTTGATTATAGCAATGAATAAAAGAAATTACAGGAAAATGAACCATGCAGTATGCCGTTTTTAACTTCAGTCTCCCTACAGTTTCTCCCGTCTCATTCTGCAGATTCCTAGGGTGCTTGTGATATTATCAAGCTGTGGAGTTCCCTTTCACAAAATCCTTTCTTGCTATTTACTCTACTTCATCAATGTGCAGTCACCTGAAACTTTACATTCAAGGGATTTCCCCTCTCCAGACCCAAGTGCCATTAATAGCATCTTTTGTCTGACTTCCTGAAATGTGGAAAGCCACTTGCTGCACAACTTCAGTTCCAGGCGGCTGCCCAGGACCAAGCAGCTCAGCTGAGGGCGGCAAGGAGATGCTCTTCTCCTGCACCTCCAGCAAGCTGCCATGTTTATCCTTTAGTAGCAGAAATTATTTTAAGTCTTCCAGAGTGGATCGGATGGTCGTATTCTCTGTGCAGTTAGTAACAGAGCAGTTGCTAGATCTGAGCTGAACAGTTTGCAGACTTCGTGAGATGGTACTAAGTGAATTGCAATAAATAGTTTCGGAGCCTTTTTAACAAGAGCATTAAGTTGTTTTTGAAGGTTTGAACTCTGCCTGTGGCTGTGCATAAAAGGGCACTGTGCACATACAAGCTAATCAGGGTCTTAAAAATCTGATTCATTTAAGCAGGTGGGACTGAATTAAAGTTCTTTGAACTATTCAGCTTGAAAATAAAATCGTGCATCTGTATTAAAGTTAGGAATTTAGATGGGCTGAATCTCCTGACACCTGTATGTGTGGAAGCCCTACTGACTGCAGTGCGGTGAATGAAATGCTTTGGCAGGAATTGTGAGACTCTGTATTCATGGTCTTATATCAGCAGTCATCACTGTGGCATCTGAAGGCCAGTGCAAAATGGAGCTGCTGTAGGGCCATCTTGTGTCTAGGTGACAGTTGCTGTTTACCAGCACAGAATACCTGTCTTGGTATGCTGAAGTGGCAGACTTTGCCTTTCTCCCATTGTCATGAGCGTAGTGACCCGAAGCAGTACTGGAAACCTGTTCCAGAAGAGAGAGGGAGGCTCTCCTGTTGGAGGCAGCTGTGCTGTTTATGGAGAGGGGCCTTATAGAAAATAGGTTGCAAATGATCTGACAGCAGTGACGCACAGAAGAAAGGAGGGGAAAAAAAGGGAAAGAAGGAAATTAAGGAATGGGGATGAGAGGTTCCTTGCTGACTGCTTCCCTGTTCAGACAGTGAGCAGCAGTGAAGTCGCTTTGCACTGGCTATTACTGCACCCCTTTCTTTTGCCTGCGCCTGTTTCTTGCCATACCATTTAAATGCATGATGTGGAGCAAGGCTTGTTCAAGAATGCTTTAAAATCATTGGCACTGAGCATTAATAAACCCTGTGTCCCACTTTAGTACAACCATGTTGACTTCAGCTTGTCAGTTGCTCGTGTGGGCATGTTTCACATATGTTGAAAATAAATGATCATTTTGGGGTGCAGTAATTTTCACACTGATGCAGCGTAAATACAGTAGCAGTGCATACCAGTATAGTGATACCAGTGCGGTGTATGACAGTATAGTGATACAAACCCAAACTCCTACAGTGTATTACTAAGTACTTTGCTGTTTATGAGGGGCTTAATGGCATCACATGAATGGATTGGTAGCTAAATGAAGGATTGACTAAGATAATCTCTGTGAGAATCCTCTTTAATGAGTTAATGAGGTGTTCTTATGGGCTCCCTGCACACACAGATGCTAATGAGAGTTTTTCCAACTTACCAAGTGATGAAACTTGGATCTGCATCCAGGCTGATAATAAAAATGATGGATAGGTTCTGTTATTTGGGAAAAATATGTTTTAGTTCTGGCATGAAAACTGCAGAAGGGAGCCAAAACCGCTGTTCTACCTGCATATTCTTTATCTTTTCCTGTAGCATATTGATTAAACTCAAAGCCTGGTGCTAAACCCTCAGTACTTCCAAAGCTGAAAATCAGCAGCTGTACTTAAAATTTATTTATCTATTTCAGCCTTTAAAGATCAGGGTTACCGAATTCTGTGTTCAAAAATTTCCCAGGAAGACCCAATTTTGTGTTTTTGTTGAGCTTTTTTCTGTTTGGGTTTGTTTTTTGGTGGGTGGGGTGTTTTTTGGGTTTTGTTTTGTTTATTTTTCTTCTCTCCTCTCTTAAAGACTGGAATGTAGTAAGTTTATGCAGAAGAAGTATCTGGTCCTAAATGGATTTATCAAGGATGTTAGTCCATAAAACCACAATTTTTTAAGCTATACCAGAGAAATGGGGAAAATGAATCTTGGTGGGATTTAGGACATTGTGTTATTTGCAGTGGTGGGATGATTTGTTTTCTGGCTATGCCTGATGGGGAGATCTCACCCTTCCTCCTGTCAGTGGACCCCTGCAAACCTGACATCTGCCAAAGACTCAGTTCCTGCAGTGCATCTCATTTGACTCTCAGGAAACAGAGAAAGTTGTGTTTATCCTCCGGATGGCCAGTGGTGAGGGAGGAGAGGGTGTACAGTGCGTGGGTCTGTGTGATGAGAGGGGCGAGGGGGATGGATGACGAGCGGCTGTGGCCAGAGCGTGTCTGATCTGCCTGCCAGGGATCTGGGGCCAGTATCCTGATGCTGGATGTGTCCTTTTCACCTTACAGCGGGCTTGCATCCATCAGACACGATCTGGCTTTAATGCAATCTTCAGATTTCGTTAGCGTGCTCTTTAATCCTTGTTCCAGGTTGTTAATGAATTTGTTCAATACGACCTCCCCTCAGTTCAATACGGTGCCATTTATCATTATCATTTGTTTACAGTCCTGCAGCCAGTTCTCAATTCCAGTGCTATGCATTGGTACTTCCCAAGTCTTTTTGAATTAATTTTTCAATTAGGATTTCGTAAGACATGGTATCAGATGCTGTCCCAAAATCCAAAAAATATGACCTCCGCTGTGTTCCTTTAATCCACTCTGTCTGTAACACTATCAAAGAACAAATAAAGCCATTAAATTTGTCTGGCAGGCTTTATTCTGTATAAAGCTATACAGGCTATTTCTCATTCTATTACCCTCAAGATTTTTAGCTGGATTGTCTTAACGAAGCTGACTTCCCCTTGTCTTTTTTTTTTTTTTCTTTTCCCTTTCCCTGCTAAAAGACCTAGGGCTGCGTTCCCAGCCTTTTGCTGTCCTCCGTTTATTCTTTTGAAAGATCCTGCGCATGAGAATAGCAGGATGGAAACACTCAGGGCATGACCCAGGCTCCGTGCCAGGCTGCGCCCCTCTCCAGAGGGGCCCTGAGTGATTGCAGAAGGGTGCAAGATGGTGAAGAGCTGAACCTAGTGCTGTGAGTAGCAGATGACTCCCCAGCGTGGCTGTCACCAAGTAGCCATGCCTTACCCTGCTTTGAGACCAGAGGTTGTGTGGGTGTCTTTTTCGCTGTGCAGTGCAAAACCTGGTGAAAATGTGCTTGCTTTCTTTCTGTTGTTGTTACTGGGGTTATGCAGACACCACTTAAGTTGGCCTACCACTGTATCTCTTTCCTTTCAGAGAGCTTTCATATGGATTTCCAGCTCGGTTGTCTGTGATAGCTACAAGTCAAATGTGCAGCTCTTCTGCCGGCTGGCTGACTTCTGTTCACACTGTAGCGGTGCCCGACTCAGCTCTGAAGTTTGTCGTGCCTGAAGTCTGTCCTCTTTGGCCATTCATTTAAGTTTTGAACGTGTTCCTTAGTGCAGGCTTTAATTTTCTTCTGGTACCTTACTTGTCTGGAAACTTTAAATGAGCCTGCTCTTTGAATTCGGTCATGGCCTTCCCGCTGATTTTCTGCACCATGTCCTGTTTCAGATAATATTCAAACAGAGCAATTTGGGATTGTTCTTGTAAGAGACGACGACTGGAGTGGTTGTCAGCCAGGACAGTTCTTTTTTCCTTTAAATGCTATGCTTATACACGAAACTGAATTAGTGTCTCCCTCCATGTGCTTTTTTTATGTAGCTTTTTATAACACTTGGTTACTCTATAAATACAGACTCCTCTAGCTTTATTAAAGTTGTGAAAATGTCGCATAAGGACATGTATCTTTTTTCTTTTTTTTCTTTTGCCTTTCCATCGCTAGAACTACAAATAACCCACATCCATGTGCCTGAATATAATTATACTCAAAATCATACCTAGGCTGTACCTCCTGGGATGCCCTCTTGGAGGCTTCCATGGCCACATCTGCTGGAGAGCTGCCTTTCACAGCAGCGAGGGGCTTTCAGAGACGACTTGGGACATGAGGGGAGAAAGGTCTTTTTCAGTGTTATCTGGTACACTTTACCATCTCTAAAGAACCTGGTTATATTGATCTGTTAGATTAGTATTCCTTGTCTTTTTACACATTTGCATTTCATGCTGAAATTCGCTGCCTGAAACAAACTGTCGCGTCTGTTAGGACAACTGAACAACACAGCAAAGCCACTGCTTCTGCCAGCTCTTAATAAATTATTAAAGAAAGCAGGACAATTGACCCTTGCTCTGAATCTGTCAGATGTATCATTCTTAAGTACAGATTGGAAAAGGTGATGTCAGAGCAGCTATACTGTATTAAAGTGTCAAGGCTGAAAGATAAGCCTGCCTGGAGTTAATAAGTTAAAACGTTAACTGTCTTTCAGCTTGTACCTGAGAGACAGCATGTCTGGCCTGGGTAGCTAACATACTCAAAACGTCAAAGCGGTGCTTGGGCAGCGGTGTCTCTGTGGCCAGATGTATTTGATAGACATCTGGGAAGGCTTTTTACTGCTATCTGCATACTGCTGCAGCTGGCCCTGACTGTGTTCAGGGGTCTGGGCTGAGCTGGTAGCAGCAGATATTTTTCAGGTGGTAAAAGACACAAAAGATAGGGATAGTACCAGCTTCATTTGTATCTGCAATTTCAGGATTTAATAGTCAGCAGATTCAGTCTGTGGCTTAAGCATTTGGTAAAGTGGTATGGATTTATTTTGGGTAATGGTTTTTTTGGAGGCATTTGAGAGTTCTGGGCTATATTTGGGCCCTTGAATATTACTGCAGGCTAAGGAATAGTAGGTCTTGCTGCAGTTCAGGTTCTGTAAATGACTGTAGTCTTCTGTAAAGCTCCTGCAGACAAGAAAACAGTTTTAGCTTTGTGGAAAGGCAGGGAACCAGCAGGTCTTAGGTTTAACTGAGCTGCCCTTCAGCTGCTGGGTAAGCATGCGATTGTTCATTTGGCAGAAGACACATATGCCATGCTCAAGTCCTGGGCAGACCCTCAGCTTTTTGGCTTCAAAGGAGGTACACTGATTTACCTTACTAGCCAAGGATTAGAGCAGTTTTTACTACAGCCATTGGCTAATAAAGAGACTGCAGTTGTTTCTGGCGGTGTAATATCCAGAGTTGGTGTGCAGAGGCATCGGGCACATCAGTTTCTTGATGAGAATGTTATGTTCTACCAGTTGATGTGTACCTCAGCACAGAGGGGGTAATCTTCACCGAACTATATCAAGTTAGTCAGGAACTAAGTATCTGTGAACGGATGTCTCAAGCCCTGCTGACTTGTTTCAAGTTAAGAAAACATGAAAGTACTGCCCTTTCCTACAGCTGCCCGGTGGCTGAGTAGAAACAACCTGGCAGCATGGGCCTCTTCACATTTCCAGTACTGGTATCACAGGCTTAGTGTCCACATGCTTTCTGATGCCCTTTTATTCACATGGAAGAGCTGTCCCGATGTGGCAGAGGGTGGTAAGCCTTTTCCACGCTCGAGTATGTGTTGATAAAGTTATTCACTGATGTGCTATTTTTATTCTCTGTAACTTGGGTTATCTTAACCTCTCCAGACAGAACCCCCAACAGACTTGGAAATGGAGTGGGGAGGAAAGCTGTAAGCACTCAGGGTCTCAATCTCAGATTCTGCTATTGTGTCTTGAATTTTTGTATTGCAAATGGTATCTCTGCAGAGTTCATCTTCTCTGTGTTCTTGCTGCATGTGCTGCTTTCTCCTTTTAGTACGTGTCTCTCTACAGTTTGTTTCTTCCCGCTTGTGCTCCAGCCTTACTTGAACAATATCCTCTTCTTCTAAAGGATTACAGGTGGTTTCAATGTATTTATATTCTTGTTCCTGTTTCTTCCTAACATTTTTCTACCAGGGAGACTCTCCTAGGTGTGCTACAACTGAGCACCATGTGAATAGCTCAGAGTGTTCAGAGTAGCAGCAGGAAAGCTAGGACATAGTTGCCGTCACAGAAATGTGGTGGGCTGACTCACACAAGAGGAGAGCTGCAATGGATGGCTATAAACTCTTCAGAAGGGATAGGCAAAGAAGGGGAGACAGTGGGGTAGCCCTGTATGTTAGGGAGTGTGTTGATTGTCCAGAGCTTAATGACGGTGACCATAGGGTTGAGTGTTTATGGGTAAGAATTAGAGGGAAGGCCAACAAGGCAAACGTCATGGTGAGAGTCTGTTATAGACCACTCAACCAGGATGCAGAGGCAGACAAAATGTTCTAGAATCAGCTGGGAGAAGTCTAACAATCGCTAGCCCTTGTTCTCATGGGGGACTTCAACTTACCAGCTGTCTTCTGGAAGTACAACGCAGCAGAGAGGGAACAGTCTTGGAGGTTCCTGGAACATGTGGAAGAGAACTTCCTAACATGGCTGGTGAGGGAGCCAATGAGGGAAACAAAAGATATTTAAAAGTCATGTGGATGTGGTGCTTAGGGGCATGGTTTAGTGGTGGATTTGGCAGTGATAGGTTAATGGTTGGACTCGGTGATCTTAAAGGTCTTTTACAACCTAAACAATTCTATGATTCTATGAGTAAGAATCCAAATTAAGTGCCTGTATTGTGTACTTAAGGGTATTGACCAAGATAGTACTTTTATGGAGCCAGTAATGAAATTCTGCATCTTAAATTTTAGTGATTGTCCTGGCTTAAGCTGCCCTCCCACGCTTTGCAGTTTCTCAGCAAACTAGATGAGGAAATGATCTTGCTTAAGTATATTTTCCCCTAATGGTTTGGTTTTAGTTAGGAACACTTCTCCAGTTTGGCCACACAAACACTTCATTTGTCGAAATTAAGGGCTGGCAGAGGCCACGTAGGCTGATGTTGCTTCTGAAGAACAGATTTGTTAAGCTGTGTACCAGTGAGGCTGTTAGCAGTGAGAGCACTAGTTGCAACTCAGTGGTTTGGAGCAGCCTCTGCATGTTCCAGCATCCTGAGAGCTCTCAGGAGCTGCAAGACCATTTGGTTGGGGTTGCTCCACCTCCATTATGGCCATGTCTTGTCACTGGCGCTGGTTGAGAGAGGAGCCCCTGCAAGGTGTCTGCATCTTCCTTGTGCCGGCTGCGCTGAGGGAGTTCTCCCCTCTCCTGGGGCTTCAGTGCCTGTCAGTGCCACGCACGGACTGACAGCAGGGCTGAGGCCTGAGCTCAGCTCTGTACCAGATGTAGCAGGTGATGGCAGCTCTTGGGCAGTTGAGAAACAGCTGTCATCCTGCCCTGACACTGCATGACCAGCAATGGGGCTGTGCTGTCACTGGGTTAACTGGGTGACATGAGTCCCTGCAGCTAGAGGGAGGGGGCCAGCAAGCACGGCTCAGCCTGGCCCTGCTGCTTGTCCCAGGGGGTTGCTTCATGCTAGCTACATCCTTCAGTGTTTCTGCTTCTCGGAAGCTGTTGTCATTGCTTGCACGCTCCATCTCCTCTCTACTCCATTCTGTCTCTTCAAAGGCTATGATAAGTGTCTGTGGCTCTTCGTCATATGAAAATTTGGGTATGTGGCTCGCAGAGCAGACAGGCTGACTGCCCCTTTTCTGTGCCGTTAGTTTGTGTGATGGGAAGGTGTACATGCTTCGGGCTTGGCTTCTGCCACTGCTTGCCTAGAGCCTGCCTCCCTGGCTGAAATCCTGTCTTCACTAAACATTTGTTTCTAGACTATTGCAGCTGTA